>NW_015172040.1:467076-502256 GCF_001447785.1 Gekko japonicus | reverse complement strand
CCTGCTGAAGCTAAGCAGGGTTAGGTCTCATTGAGTGAATTTAGGTCACCTGGGAATCCTACGTACACTGCCTTGAGTTCAGAGAGAGATAGTCGAGATATAAACATGCAAGTCTGGACCTGATTCGACAGTGGGTTTCTCTGGGACCATTCATTCCTTTGCACCACTGACTAAAGTTTAACCTAATTGTGCTGCCTCCATTATCTGTTGCATTTTTTACTTTCACAGAAATGGTGGGAGTTAGGTTAACTTGAGACAAGACTGGGCCCAAGGTCACACAGTGACCTTCATGGCTAAGTGCATGAAATTGGGGGCCACTGCTTTGTAGGATAATCAGTTCAGTGATTAAATGAGCTCAGTGGGAACTGTAGCGTCTTCTCAATCCTTGTACATGGGAGGCTGTTGTGAACATCCGTAGCAGTGTTCCAGGTACAGAGAGCTATGGGAAGTATGGTTCCAGTGGATACAGGCATCCCTTTGCACCAGCAATGAGTCTTTCCCCAAAATTTCAGTAAGGCACTGTTTTAGAGAGCCTGGGAGGGAAAGGTTCCAGGGTCAGTGTGGAAAGGCCTTCAGGCCGGCTCTGCTTCTTTAAAATCATCATTTTTGGAACAGTCTTAGAAATAAAACAATTTATTTTCCAGTGTTTTGGAAAATAGTCAACTTCATCGAATTCTGTTACAAAATCAGTTTGGCAGGGAGGAAAATGTCCCCATCCCTGCTGTCTTCTCCACTGTGGCAGCTTGCCAGAAGAGGCTGACCTACTGTCTACTGTGCCGAGGCATCAAGAATGTAGTTAGCCAGAGCTAGCTTACCAGCTGTCAGATGATATCAGAGAGCCAATTGGATTCTGTCTGGCCTTATAAAGCCTTTGAGTTCACTTTGCGGTATAAACAACCTGTTACTTGAATAATGACTATTGAATAATGACCCTCAGACTGTCCAAGCCTTCCAACCCAGCCTGTTTTGCTTCCAAGCTGGGAGTAGGGATCCCCATCACATGAGTAGAACAGTAGCACTCTGGAGCATGTTGCTCTGCACACAGTATTTATTTATTTGGATTTATATCCTACCCTCCTCTTAACGGGCTCAGGGCAGGTTCCAACAGTATAAAATACAATGCAATTAAAACCACATTAAAACACAATATAAAATAACATAGCTCATATGTGCCAAACAACTCTAGTAAAAAACCAGATACCTCAGTGGTTGAGGGTATTAGGATTTAAGTTTTTTTGAGATCTTTTAGATTTAGGATCTCAGGACCCAGGCTCCAGATGGGGGCCGACCTAAGGAGGGGGACGCCTGCTGCCTCAACCAAAAGCCCGGCGGAAGAGCTCTGTCTTGCAGGCCCTGCAGAATTGTAATAAATCCTGCAGGGCCCTAATCTCACACGGGAGCTCGTTCCACTAGGCAGGGGCCAGGGCCAAAAAGGCTCTGGCCCTGGTCGAGGCAAGTCGCATGTCCCTAGGGCAAGTTGGTACTAGTTCTCTGTCTAAGGGATAGAGGGCAGCCTTTGTAGCACAGGCAGTATTGCTGGGGATCAGCTTTACCCCAAATATACCTTGCCAATAACAAACCTTTCCCTCCCCAGCACCTTTTGTTAGTGGGCATGTCAGACAAGGGAGATGCTCAGTCATTATGGAATTTTGGCAGCAAAGCTGCAAAGATTGCCTGGTCCAGCACAACATCACTGTGGATGGTAGTCATACTTCATGTTTGTATAGTGCTTTCAGTATTTTTGCACACATTCTCATGTTGTGACTTTATAAAACACCTCTGAAGTAGGCCAGTATTATTGTCCCCATGTTTCAGTGGGGTGGAAACCATTTTCCTGAATTGATGAAAGAGGTAAGAGTTGAACTAGTGACTTGGTGTAGCACAGTTTGTTCCCTATGCTGCTCCAGCTCCCAGGTCAAGCACCTCAGCTGTGTTCCACTTGAAGTGGAGAGACCTGGACCTCAGTGGCCTGCTTTGGACAAATAATTATCTCTCAGTCTTCATTCTCTGCCTAGAAAATTGAGGAAAATAGCAGCCTGTGCTGTATTTCTGAAAGGCTCATTTATTCGACCCATTATGTAAGAACGATGAAAAGCTAATGTGATTGTAACCGGCAAGGAGAACTGATATTTGTTTCCCTTCTGGAAATCTTTGCGTGGAAAGTAGAATCATTGATATGATATTCCAGGTAGAAGATAATGAACCGGCCATTTGGAAATGTCTCATAGACCTATTAGAACTGGTTCTCTTTCTAAGATAACGAAAACAGGTAGTGTATTCTTACCAGAAATATGCAGTTGCCAGCAAATGAGCTGTAATTATGGCTGGTGGTAATATTAGCAAGTTACTGTTTAAAATTTTAAAATTGAAGGTAGGCCTACTTAGGTATATAGAAGATTTCTGTGTTTCATGTAATATACACTTCAAGAGATCTCCATGGGTCAGAGGTGTGGGCTTAAAAAAAAAAAATTAACAGCCTCTGGGTGAGAAATCCTTAATTTGCATGAAGGGTCTGAAAAATGAAACTGCACCTTTCATAGCAGAAAGGGAAATTATGCAGTCCAGTATTGTTCTGAAAGATTCATTGATTGTGTGGTGTATTCAAGTTAATGAGAAACTGTGTTTGTACTCAATCATTGAAACACCATGTAAAGCTTCATCCTGGGCAAGGATCCTAATCTTGCAATCCCTATTGGTAGCCCAGGAAGAGCCGACCAATCACCTACCATCAAGTTCCCTGAGAGGGAACGTCTGTGATTGGACATTATTGTTACAATCTTATTGGTTGTTATGTACAGTAAGGTGTGGCTACATTAGCCCGGGAGAGTTTAAAAGAAGCACAACTGCAGTGCTAAAGTTGTTCTGGTTGTTCTGTTCTAGTTGTGTTATGCGTTGCTCAATAAAGCTGAATCACTTGCTGAAATCTGACTCTGACTCTTTGTTAAGTAGTCGACTTAACAGATTGGCAGATACAAGCAATATTATCAAAGGCAGCCTTCTGTTTTCTTTGAGAACCCAGAGTGTATTCTCCAAGTACTGTTCAGCCTGTTCATGGATAGTGCAGGCTTCATAAAGAAGAAGAGGAGGTTGGATTTATACCCCACCCTTCACTACCCAAAGGAGTCTCAGAGCAGTTTACAATCCCTTTCCCCTCCCCTCTCCTCCCCACCACAGACACCCTGTTGGATAGGTGGGGCTGAGAGAGCTCTTTTGAGGACTGCTCATGAGAGAACAACTCTGAGACAACTGTGACTGACCCAACATCACACCACCAGCTGCATGTAGAGGAGTGGGGAATCAAACCCAGTTCTCTAAGATTAGAGTCCACACTACTCATAACTGGAGCACATGCATGGATGAGAGGGCACAAATTTGGGGAAAGGACATGGCTCAGTGACAGTGTTTTACATGCTGAAGGTTCCAGTTTCAGTCCCTGGCTTCTCCAAGGATCATAGTCTGACTCTGTATAAGACAGCTTCAGGTGTCTATATATGAGTTCATGTGGAGCAAGTACTCTTGGGAGCCCAGGTTGCTGAGTCAGGAACATGAATCTGTGGACATGTACTATAGTAAGAGTGCTGCACTGTTTATGTTTGTGTTTAAACTATTCGTTCTTCACTTGTCAACAGTGATTTCAAGGTAGCTTCTACACCCAGATTTTTAAAAAAATCTAGACAAATTTGACTTAAAATCAACTTACCTACTGTACCTCCCAGGATTGTTCTGAGAACTAAATGGAGGAGGGGGAAACCATGTACATTGCTTTGAACTCATTAGAGGAAGGCATGGTGTACAGGTCTTTGCCCACCCAGGCCAGTCCAGGAATGGGAGGGAATCCTGTACTTTTTTCAGTACATTAAACAACAAACCACAAGATGGTCTATATCCTCTCCGGTTTCCAGAACAATATGCCACCAGAACCTTTTTTTACTAGTCCCTGCCTTTCCTAAGGGAGAGATTCCAAACCCTTAGTTAGCATCTGGGATTTAACACAATAGCACCTCTACCCAGAGGTGCACACTTTACTCTTCAATAGTAGCGTATATGGTGAGTGTTTAGGCCACAAGATTTAGGCTTGGAATTCAATTACAACATCAAAGACCCATTAGAAATAAGAATAATTTTTATTCAGTACAGACATAGCAAAACAGACTATATAAGAGATTACTGAAAACAAGACAAATCTATGGCTCTGTGCCTTAACTACACAATAAAGATATTCATAGTTACCAGTGAAGTGTCCATATTCCAAGAGTGTCCAAGGTATACAGTCCAATTAGACACCAAGGGATTTTGCACCCATGTGCTCCAGTTCACAAAGCAGCTCTTTGTCTTCCAAGCGACAGCATTTCCAGGTGCAATAAACAGACAATGACAAGAAGAGACGGCTAAGAGCAGAGCAAGAGCAAGAAACTCTCATTCCCATAGGGATTGATCAATTATAGGCCAATTCCAGTCACAATTAGCCGTGGCGATCAGCCAATTGCGAGTGGGCATGGGTGTGCCCAATTGTTGGTTGTCATAGCTGCGTGTGGGGATAGGCTAGAAGTTTGGAGACCACGCCTGCAGTCACATGACCCAAACTCCAGCTTCTCCATTGCCTACGTGACTTGTTGCATGTGGGCCAGAAAGTGTAGCCATGAGGTCTGGTGTTTGGCATGAAAGTGTGAAAGAATGTGGGTTTATGGCATGGCTATTGAGGCCATGTGGCCCCCACCATTTGGCTTGCAACAGGATACAAGACACAGCATGTTATCAAAAGACATCACAGGAGAAGGCATGGGGATATAGAAAGCAGAAAGCAATTTTTCTATACACATGGTAAAAAAATGTGCTACATCTCCTACCCAGAAGGGTCCTAATTTTGACTGCTTTGTAAGCTGTGTAGCTGGATTCAAAAACAAGAGTGCCAGTTGTACTGCTGCATTAGCATTGTAACATTTTTTATTGACGTCTCTATCCCTGCTTCCCTCTGAGTAACTGGGACCAAATATGAGAGTTAGCCCATTTTCTCCTCACTAAAATTCTAGAATGTCAGTTAGCAAGAGAGAGACCAATGGATATACTTTATTGTCATTGTACATAGTAGCTCTCAGTTAGCAAGAGAGAGACCAATAGGGTCAAGGTGTTCTAAGATGTTTAGTGCCTAAGTAGGTTATAGAATCCATGTCTCCCTAATCCTACGACACTGACTATTAGTGTCACCTTTAACCCTGATCTTAGTTGGTCTGGTATCCTGTTAGCTCTCCTCAAAAGCTACAGTAGGCACTGTCTACTAACAAGTAGCCCAGCAAAAAAAAACACTTAAGGCATGCTTTAATTGGAGGGAAACTGTTTATTTTGAGCTGTTTGTTTAAGCGCAAGAGGATTCCTAATGGAGCCATCAGACCCCGTTCATTGGCTAATAGTTTAATTAGGCCCATCTGGTGGATGCTGTGGAGAGAACTGTCCCAGCTCCGATATTGGCAGAGAGGTAATTTGTCATTCTGTGGCCCGGTGACTGGCACGCAAATGTCTTCAAAGCCAAACAGAAGCTGCGCAATCTGTCTCACAGGAGAATAGCTGAAAGCTATTGGAGGCATTTTTGAGCTGTTCACCTTGGCACACTGAGGAGAAATGACACAGTCCTGTTGTATCCTTGAGATAACCTCTGTGCAGAAAATTAGATGAGAGTTTCTGAAAGTCAGGTCAATCTTGCCTTCGTCAGCCAAACCCATAATAATGGAAAGCTTTTTTGTGAAAGAGGGGGAGGTAGAAAAAGAAAACCATTTAAATGGTAATAATGTCCTATATCAGGCTCTTGGAGAGTATCCTGACTTCAGAAGTCAGCTTTTTGGTGCCTATCAAAAAACATAATTTTACCTATGAGGAAATGGTGTTCTTCTAATGTGTTCACATAGAAGAATGAAAGTAAATGTGGTTGGAAAGACAAGAGGAGTAAGTCGCTCACAATACATGAGGAATGTCTACTACTGTCCTTCAGTGTTCCCTCTAAACTGAGTTAGTGTGAGCTAGTTCACAGTTTTTTAGTCTCCTGTTCACACATTTTTGTCTTTGTTCATGAAGGATGACTCCAGAGCAAATTAATTTATGCAGTAGCCAAATTGTTTGCTCACAACTTTAATGCCAGTAGCTCACAAAGTAGAATTTTTGCTCACAAGACTCTACAGCTTAGAGGGAGCATGACCTTGGATCCATCATAAGTTCTTTCAGAGCTGGCCTCTCAAGGACAGTGCTCAAGAGAGCTCTCTCAGCCCCACCTACCTCACAGGGTGTCTGCTGTGGGGAGGGGAAGGGAAAGGAGATTGTAAGCCGCTCTGAGACTCCTTTGGGTAGTGAAGGGCAGGATATAAATCCAGTCGCTTCTTCTCTTCTTCTTCTACATTGGGCAGCATAGTTGCTGCTTCCTCCTCAGATGTAGTAGCAACTACTACAGACTTTCCCCCTCATGGTTCCAATGACATTGTGGATAGTAGCCATGCCTCCAACGGAGCAGGATGTGGCTCATTTGCATGACTCTTTGAGCTGTGGTTGCCAACCTGGAGCATTTGGAAAATTGGAACTTTTGGGAGATGGAGACTGGGGGAAACAGCATCTCATGATGCTGTGTTGTTAAGTGCCAGGTAACAACATGATGCCGCTCTCCCCATTCGGCTCCTGCTGCTCCCTTGAGTGAGGGTGGGGGCCTGGAACACAGAGTTGGAGGTTACCTACATCAGCGGGCAACCTGGTGAGTCTGCTTTTAGTCTGGGTCAGGTTAGTCCAGGCCTGCACAGCTTGTAAAAAGGGGACACATCTGGCTTGACCATGTATCATGGCCTGTGAAGTGCTTGTAACCCCTGTTTCTGCAGTCTCAGCTAAATGGCAAAAACAGGTGGTTTACAGAGCTCCCATGTAGTCATTTTATATAGATTGCATTTCATTTAACAGGCTTGGCCTAGTCTGCATCAACTTTCCTGCCATGCTGCCACTAGCTGAGACATTCATATGACATACGTCTGTTCCTGTATTGTGTTCTGGTAAATCGAAAGCAACATTGTATTCTGGTAAATCAAAATAAATAAATAAAGGACCATGCTCACCGTTCACCAGCTGGATTTGGCACTAGGGGTGGGCTAACGGGTGGCAGCCTGGTTAAGTTACTGCGGACTAACCAAAAATCCAAAGCTACCATTGATAGAGGATTATGTGAACAGACCTTCAGTCTTGGCTGTAAAGCTGAAGCGACTGCAGAGGGAGGTCTTGACCTGAATGTAGGCGTGTGATTAGGGCTCATATCTATCATCTTGGTTTTTAATCCAGATTGTATCCAGATGCATTTCCAAAAGATAGGTTACAGTGTAACTTCTTATATATCTTTCCAATACACATAATTGTATTTGGTGCACAATATACATAAGTGATTTCTCTCTGAGTAACACCAGATAGTAGCATTGGACAAGGCTTCACTTTTTTTCTCAGTGTAGTCCTGCAAACATCACTGTAGGAGGTTCAGTTAAGCTTTCCAATGGCTCAGGCTTCAGGAGTCCTACTTGAGTTCATAAAACAGTTGTGTTTCATGTCTGTTTACCCAGCAGTCTATATCAGGAGACACCATTTCTTCTCCTTCGATTCATGCTAATAGGACCGCCGTCCTTTTACCAAACTCCCTAAAGCAGTTAACTTGTCAAATATTTTATCAACTTTTTTCTAAAGCAGGCACATAACGCGAATGCTGACTAAACCAAAAGCCGGCACAAAGCCCGGCCAATGCAAACGTGGCAGTTTCCGCTATAAATGACACTTCGTGACTATGAGTGGCCTCAGGGGAAGCATCGCAAGTTAAAAAAATTTAGTGCGTCAATAAATCATTTCCTTTTAGAGATGTCAGCTACCTATCCCAATAAAATGAAGTAGGCAGCGTCATTGAATATTAACAAGAACACACTGATACCTTCTAAGAGGTGATGTATAGTGACCACCCTCGTACCAAGCCTGTGCTGAGGTTGGCACGTGTCAGGATAGCTTCCCCATACTGGTAGTTCCAGTCATGTTCACATGAGAATGGCTTTTAGGAACTTCATACAGTTCCTTCCATATCCAAAGTGATGGGGAGGGCCTGTAGCTTAGTGGTAGAGCATCTGCTTGGCATGCTGAAGGTCTCTGGTTCAATCCTCAGCATTTCCAGTTAAAGGATATGCCAGCAGGTGATGTGAAAGACCTCTGAGACCCTGAATAGCTATTGCTGGTCTGATTAGACAATACTCCGTAGACAAAGGATCTGAGTCAGTATAAGGCAGCTTCATGTGTTCGAAGTGAAGTAGGTTTGAGCCTGGCCAGTACCTGGTTGGAAGACTGGCCACCTTGGACCCCCCACAATTCCTGCTATGATCTCCCTACCGTGGGATACAATAATAACAAATAAATTTAATTCCGTTCAACCCACTTTAGGCTGCTCCACAGTCTCATGTGGATTTGAACTGAAATGCAGGACTGCAAAGCAACCTTATGTCTACAGCACCACATCGGTTTGGTTATATGAACTGATCATAGGGGGACATGGGAGCACATCATGTCTGCAGCAGGGATGGTTGAACGTGTATGGGCTTTTCTTAAATTGGCCTCCATAGTTGTTTCTTGGAGAAACTTTTGTCCATCTAAACTTTCTGGTTTTGATTGAGGGAACAGTACATACAAAGATAGAATCATGTAGTGTAACTTGCTCGTTCCCTTTAGAATAAAAAGAGCAGATATTTAAGTATTTTCTGTGTACCTCCAGTTTGCGTGAGTGAAAATGTCATTAATAGGCTACTCATATGCTCAGCCACTAGTTGAATTCAGAGTTCACGCCAGAGCAGATCTTTGTTTTTCCCTTCCAGAGCAGGTTATCGTTTGTGCTGAATCTCCTTTCTAAGAATCCAGAGAGCCTTGTAAACAAAATGGCCCACAGGTGGCTTGAATGTCCTTAACGAAGGCAAGAACTTTTTCTATAGTGGCCCCTGCCTGGTAGAACTCTCTGCCAGATGGCATCCGGGCCTTGTGGGATCTTTCTAGGTTCCATGGGGCATGTAAGATGGAATTGTTCCACCAGGCTTTCCATTGAGGATGGTCAAGGCCAGTTTGTTTTACCATCTATTGGTCGTACCACTTTTTTTCTTTTACAACAGTCTGGGGTGTTGATGGTTGGATGCCAAATGATTGTTTTATTCTGATGCCTAAGCTAGGGCGTTATTTTATAGATTGTAATTTAATTATTTTTGTAAGTATGCTTTTAAATTATTTTTGTAAGTATGCTTTTATCTTATAGATTGCTTTATTGGTGTTATGAGTCGTCCCGAGACCTCTGACCCAGGGGAGGTATGGGGTATAAGTCTTAAAATAAATAAATAAATTGGGGGGGGGTGTCTCTGCAGCAGCAAAAAGGAAATCAAATAAAATTGTAGATTGGATCCAGCTAGTTTTTTTAAAAAAACTCAGCTCACTCCCGCTGGCCTTGCAGGTTCACCGCTGGGCCCCTGATGTCAGGGGGTGTGGCATATGCTAATGAGTTATGCTAATGAGTTCCCCTAGCTCTTTTTCTACGAAATGACCCCTGGGTATGGGGTATAAGTCTGAAAATAAATAAATAATTGGGGGGGCGGTCCCTGCAGCAGCAAAAAGGAAATCAAATAAATTTGTGGATTGGATCCAGCTAGTTTTTTTAAAACTCAGCTCTCCCCTAATTCCCCTCCTTGACACAGTCCTCGTTGTGCACAGCCTTTGTCCATGCCATCCCATGAAGCTCAGTGTATCCTTGACACCCTGCTCCCTTTTTCAGCAGAGGAAAAGCTGCTTGGCTCCAGTCCTATGTCGTTTCACCCTTCTTCTGCTTGCAGACAAGATTTTATTTCTTCACTGTCACTGCGACCACTCCAACCCCTGCATTCTGAATGGGAGGTTGCCTTGATCCTCGAAGAAGAGTTTAGGAGGAAAGGGGAGTTCTGTTCTACAAACACCTTCCAACCCACTGTCAGCGCATAATAGCAAATTTGCACAGTTGCCTTTCTTAACTACTATACTAAGTACTTGGATTTAAAATATTAGCTAAATGTAATCTCCAGGTGCACAGGCAGTCTGCTTCTGAATTCTAGGTGCCTGGGGGCATCACAGAGAGAGGACCATTACCTTCATGCCCTGTATAGGTTTCCTGGAAGTCTCTAACTGACCACTGTTGGAAGTTGTGTGCTACACTAAACGATATTCACCAGCATTGCTTTTGCATTCTTAATTAAAAACCTGCTTAAACTTTCATCAGCTGACAGCCCTAATAGGAAAATTTTAAATGGGCCAACAGTTTAACAGTTTAACACAGGTTGACATTGAAATACTAATGGGAGTTAAACTGCAGGTTTTCAAAAGGTTCCTCTTCAGGACTTGTGTTGCCAGTGAAGGCATTATCCAGAATAAGCCGTTTGATTGGTTGCTTAACTCCCATTAGGATTGCAGCCTAAAACAACTTAGCTGTTTCAATGCTGCAATTTAGTGCAATTGAATGAATAATCAAGCAGAATAATTGTAATTCCTTTTTATATGGAACTAAATACTCTTTCAAGTGGTAACCTGAAGTTTTTATTGTGAGTTTTTTTGTTGTCACTGATAAGAGCATTTATTTGGCGAAAATATGGCTCCATCAGTTTTCACATCAGCCTTTCTTACGCTTTCCCATGTTGGATTAATGTTGGTTGCCTGAGAGGAGTTTGAACATTATGTTACTATGGTGGCACAGTATCTTGGGCTTCCAGTCTCCACATTGACTCCATACTGATTGAAAGAGCACTTTCAAATTTCCTGCAGGAGGGAGATGTGCAAGTTATCCCTTAGTCTCCCCACTGGGAAGATGTCAGATTTCTCTTTTTCGACCAGCAGCAATGAAAGTGGAAGGACTTATGACTCCTGCTCTCCCTACAGCGTCGCTGCATCTGAAAGGAATTGGTAATGCTTAGAAATCCTGTTGTAGGAATGTTGACAATTAAATTCCTCTTGGCTCTTAAAAAATGAATGAGTTACATTGACCAGTGTGTCAGCTTGATGATTTTAAAAATTGCTCTTGTGTGTGCTTTCTGTATTCCATTAACAGCATTCAGAAAAGATTCAAACAAGACTAAGCATCAGCTAACCAATTTCTTAGGAAACATTAATGTGGAAAGTAAGACATGGGTAATTCAGTTGACACCCTCAAATATCTGTGGGCAACAGAAGTCATAGGGCTGGAGCTCATGTATCTGGCCTGCTAGTGGAGGCACTGTCCACTGGTGGGAAACCTTCCTCTGGAGCATGTTGCAGTGGGGGAAGGCTTTTTCCGACAAAGGAAAGCTCCTCCCCTGTAAGGCCCCCTATGTGACTCTATAAAGGGGAACAACTGGCAGAAAATGCCCCTCATCATCTTCACCCCCAATGCCCTTTGTGTATGGGTACTAGCCATGTCTGGCCTAGAAGGCCAGTGTGTAGCCTGGAAATGTACACGAAACCAAGATGGAACAGAGCCAAACAGTGTGGTTTCTGGCAGCAAAAGAACAAGTCTGAATTTGCTGTGTTGGGAGGGTGGCCCTTGGGCATCTGTCAGACTAATAGTCCCCCCCCATCCAAAACAAAGAGATATTTCTCTCTCTATGGGCTCCCAGACAGAGGTCATTTCAGGGGGGATCGCGAGGGAACACAGTTCCCCTGGGTGAGGTACGGGGGCGAGGCACATGACAAAGCCCCGCCCCCTGCTTCCGGCTGCCCCGCTTCCGGCCCTCATTCAGCCAGGAGGAGGCAGGAGAAGAGGGAGGGTAAGTTGCTTCCTCCCTGCCTCTCCCCACCCCTGCCTGCCTGGGGCCAGGGAGGGCCTTCGCGGGGCTTCCTTGCACTCCCGCCGGCCTTGCAGGTCCACCGCCGGGCCCCTCATGTGGCTCGACAGTGGAGCTGCAAGGCCGGCGGTGACGGCCGGGACTGTTGGGGGCGGGGGGTGTGGCCTTATGACACACTTCCGGTGATGTCAGGGGGTGTGGCATATGCTAATGAGTTATGCTAATGAGTTCCCCTAGCTCTTTTTCTACGAAACGACCCCTGCTCCCAGGAAATAAGAAGTCCTATCATCTGTCACCTGGTTCATCCCTTCCAGGTCAAATCCATACACTATTCACACAACTGGGTAGTCTTTTCTCTCCAGCAATCAGGGATCATCAATGGATTGTTGACTTCTCATATGCACCAGGAAATCCATTCATCCACACAGATGCACAATATGACAATGTCTTTGTCTTCTCCAGGGAATGCTACTTAGAGCCTCCCCTGCACATTGTTCTGGTCTCAGTTAATCCGTTCAGCACACTGTTTCAAGGGGCAGGTACAATAGCATGCTCTCAGGTCCCATCTTTTTCTGTAACTAGGCATCCTCAGTTCCATTGCAGTGTGTCTGCCCTGGGTGCCTATTGGCAGTTCACCCCCAAATTTGTTTGGGTTCCTTCCATCTACACAGCCTTTCTTTCATGGACTTCTATACATCTGGAGAGGTAATTAAAACTTCCAACAGCCTCCTATTATTCCTTCTCGTCTCTGTATTTCCAGTACTTGTGTTTATGTTTTAATGTGTGCTTTATTTCTGTATGTGTGCATTTTATTAGGATTTTCTCCTTTTAAATAAAAACTACCCTTTTGGTTAAGCAATGAACTGGTTATGGTGAGCTCTCATAAAGGAAAAGATCCCCGTAAACATAGATCGGAGATCCTCGCTAATACCCCACCTCTGGCTGAAGCCTGCCATTTAGCTAAATTCCCCCAGAAACAAGGCAAGGATTCAGCTTCTTAAATCTAAACTGGTAGGAGTAACACCTCTAGTGGAAACGTTTTACAGCCTATGACTTGTAATGTGTCTCATATGGAAGTGTGTTACTCAAGCAGGGTACATTGGTTGGTTCTCCAGTGCTAAGTATAAAGTTGCAGCAATTCTTCAGGTGCCTATGAGGCAGCAAATTGTGTTGTCAGAAGTTCTGAGAAAATGGAATGTATGTGCTACATACATGAAGGAAAGGAAGGCAAATAAGCTGTTAGCAGGCCATTTGACTGGGGGTAAAATTCATTCCTGTTCTGTAGAGTGGAAGTCCGTTATGGGCATCAGTGAAGTTAGTTGGTCCCTTTGCAGCCCTCTCCAGGCCTGGAACCGGCATATGGCAAAGTCATTGCCCTCGAGGATAGCCACTGCAGATGGGTAATGGATGGCCTTATTATGTCATTGTATGATCAGTTGCTCTGATGTTGGAGAGGAAGACCAAAATAATTTGACTTCTTCAGGTTTGGGGGGGAGGGGGTTCTTATAAAAGGTACATGAACGAAACACTTGTGTTCTTATGTATTAGGGGAAATGCAATACAAACAGAAAAGCCTCAAACTATCCATTTATCTTTGTGAACAATGATACAGTTATTTATCTTCTTAAATTATGCCTCAAAAAGGCTTGTGCTACAACAATAAATAAAACCAGGCAACAGTTGGAGATGCCACACAGAATCAAGATGAACTCGTTCCTCCTACCTGTCCTTAGATGTCCCCCTTCAATATATATGGGGGGAGGGGTCGCTTGGAAATTCTTTGTTTGCTCCCTTTCCATTGGATATATAGAGAATGGCTATATTTCTTGGAATGAACTGAGACGCAGCTGTTGGCTGATTAAGGGTATGCAAAAGATGGCAGGATTATATTAGTATGATGCATGTGTTTGTTTCTTGGGGACTAGCTAGCCTTCCATATTTGGTGCCAGAGACATACGCATGGTCACACCTGAGAATGTAGAGGAAATTATGGCACTGCTGCCAGATCTCTCTGCGCAGAGATCATTGCGTCTAAAGAATCTTATGCCTAGCATGGAAAGGCAGCAACATTGTTAGATAAAATTTGTGCAAGTGGAAAAGTTGGTTGTATTACAGATACACATAATTATACCATATTGTATTACAGGTATTAATATTGTATTACAGATTACAGATCAGCATATTGGCCTTTTGCAGGAGGGAAATAGTTTCTATCACTGTTCCGGGAGTTTATCTTTCATACTTCCTTTCCCCCCCCCTGCTTTTATTTCCAGTACCAGAATTCTTGCCAGAAAAATCATATCTCTTTTCTGTTAAAAGACAGAAATATCTGGCCAACTTCCAAAAGCCATGCAAGAATGTTTGGGTGAGCATCTGATGGCAAGTTTAACACAATAGGAGATTAGCATAAACAATTAGAATTACTATTTTAAATACGCATTTCAAACATGTATTTTAAATACACATTCCAAACTTTCTTGCATGGCTTTTGGAAGTTGGCCAGATATTTCTGTCTATTAACAGAACAGGGATATGATTTTTCTGGCATGAATTCTGGTGTTGGAAATTGACTGGCAGTACGTAGGCAGTCAGTACAAAGGGAATGGAAGATAAATTGATAATATGGAGATGGATAGTGGGAAGAAGGAGAAGAAGAAGAAGAAGAAGAAGAAGTAGTAGTAGTAGTAGTAGTAGTAGTAGTAGTAGTAGTAGAAGTAGTTCCCTTTTCTGCTCCTCTGTGAAAAGCACAGAGTTACAGCAAGAACTTAAAAATCCGGTATTTAAAAATCAACTCAAATAAGAGTAGCACATGAAACATACCGACAGTGGAACATTAAAATGCATTAGAGTGACAGACTAGAAAAGAACAGTGGGATAGCTTGAATATAATCTGGATGTAAATGTGGGGAGGTAGTGAAATAGGAAACTGAAATCAGAATGAGTGGGAAGGGATTACACTTTGTAGTTGCTCTTTAATATTGTTTGTTTCAAATGTTTTGATGTCCAGTTTGAGTTGAGGCCAGTTTCCACATTGAACTTTATTCAGAGTCCTATACCTGCAGCAGTGGTCTGCAGTGTCCATAGATGCATGTACAGACCTGTGTATGCTTGTGGGTCCTTCACATAATGGTTGCTGTTGTGATGAGGGGAGGAAGTGTCCCTTAGGAGAATACGCACGTATCTGTGAGCTCAGCAGTAAAAAGCCTTGCGTTACATCCAGGAGAAGGGTAGAGTATATGGTGACCTGAACTGGGAGCCAGAGGGAGTCTGGGGATAAAATCTCACCACCTGGTTAAGCTGTCAGAGGGGGGCAGGATAGATTGTTTTTAATATCTCATGGGTTTGGCAGGAAACTTCCAGCTTGCTGGCCGACAGTCCTAAAAAGGCATTCCTAAACTGCAAGAAAAGGTTTAAACAGTCAGCCTGGAGTGGCTCTTGGCACCAAGAATGGAAGTTGGTGCTCAAGGACTGGAGTCAGTGTCGAGTGGTGGGGTGGACGGGAAATCTTTGTGAAGCTTCTGTTTTCTTGTATCCATTCCAAAGGAGAGGAACATAGAGGACTCTAAGTACCATTCTAGATAGCGTTACACTTTTCATTTTGCTTAGTGTTCTCCCTCTAGCAAGGACCTTTTGTAGGGCTGATGCGCTGCAGTGTCTGGACCCGTCCTCCTTTCTCCCTACTTGCTCCTGCCTCCGCGAGTGGTGGGGTGGACGGGAAATCTTTGTGAAGCTTCTGTTTTCTTGTATCCATTCCAAAGGAGAGGAACGTAGAGGACTCTGTGTAAGTACCATTCTAAATAGCGTTACACTTTTCATTTTGCTTAATGTTCTCCCTCTAGCAAGGACCTTTTATAGGACTTATGCGCTGCAGTGTCTGGATCCGCCCTCCTTTCTCCCTACCTGCTCCTGCCTCCATAGCAAGATTCCAATATTACCAGGTGTGGTAATATTAGAATCAGAGCAGGCAGGAGTGGTGTTGGATATTGCCAGCCCAACCCAAAATAATAGGCATTTTATTGGGCTAGCAGTATCCAATTGTACACTGTCAGTGACTTCAACACACGTTGGATTCAAAACACAAACAGCACAGACACATTCATGTGGCAAGGGACGATTGTGCAGTCAATTGTTTTTGCGTTAAGGAAGAATCTATAAGGTTGTTTCAGAAAGGGGGAGGGTGCAAGCAAAGTAATTCCATGGAAAAATTATCAAACTTTTTTAAAAAATTATTCATTTACTTTATAGCCCAGCTTCCTCACAGGGTCTCAAAGTGGATTACACAGCCTGAGTCAATACAATAAACAAAATGGGACATTCAATAACAATGCAATAGGATTAGGATTGTAGAAATCTGGAGCCAACCTGAAATCCAAAAGACAGAACTGAAGCAAAGCATAAGTATTCACATGAACATGGCACATTAAATGGTACAAAAATTACATAGTGGGATCCAGTGTTCCCTCTAAGCTGAATTAGTGTTAGCTAGCTCAAAGGTTTTTTTAGCCTCTGGCTCACACATTTTTGTCTTAGCCCAGGAAGGATGGCTCCAGAGCAGACTAATTTATGCAGCAGCCAAATTGTAAACTGCTCTCCCTTGGGTAGTGAAGGGTGGGGTATAAATCCAATCTCTTTCTTCTTCTTCTTCTTCTGCTTCTCCTTCTCCTCCTCCTGCTGCTGCCGCCGCCGCCGCCACTGCCACCGCCACCGCCACCTAGTCTCGATGTTAATGTGGCATGGATCCAGATGCCAGATCAGCCATGTCTAGGTAAGGGGCCATTTTATGGGCTAGGTGTGCCAGAGCTACGGCTTGCCCAAGGTCATCCAGCCAGTCTCTGGTATGAGATGTGATGCTGCCATTGCGAGGAGAAAAGTAGTTTACATCATATCGCAGATTTCTCTGCCTGATCTCTTCAGATCAATTAATGCTAAGGGAGAACATGGAACTACTGTGTTTTGCAGGAGAGGAGGGGGATGTTAGTCAGGATTTTAATTTTCAGTGCCAAGTCCACACTCGGCATCATGTCAGGTTCTGGCCTGCGAGTTCACCACTGGCATGGTGGGGGCAATTAATCTCTGAGACCATTTCCGCAGTAGTGAAATTCCCCACATTGATGTTTTTAAATCTGCGCGTGATGTGAAATTTTCCACGGGAGATTTTTTTTCTCCAGGCACAAACCCCAAGTTTTCTTCTTCTTTCCCCATGTTTTCGGAACTCGCTAAAACTGGGGATTCCGAAAATGCGGGAAAAGAAGGAGAAATTTCGGGTTTGTGCCTGGTGAGGAAAAATCTACTGTGGAAAATTTCACATCACGCGCACATTAAAAATGTCAATGCGGGGAATTTCATTACAGCGGAAATGGTCTGAGAGCTTTGGCATTTCTCTGTCAGTTCTTGGGATAACCCACCACAGCACAAGACTCAGTGGTCCTTTCCGCACTTGGATCTCATCCCTGGTTTCATCAGAGTTCAACTCACGACACAATACCTTGCGTTTATCCCGGGACAAGTGTGAGGTGAAATTGGGGTCACCTCAGTGTAATATGGAAACAAAAAGTACCCCAAGATAATTACAGGGGTGACCTCGAGTGTAGTGTAGAATGTAAGTTCGGGGACAGGGTTGAACCAGGATCTAAGGTCTAGTGCAGAAAGGACCAGTGTGTTTGTTTCAATGGAAGTTGGATGCGTTGCTCTGTCCCAAAGCCTAGGGAAGAAGTTTGTATGATAGATGTAGGCGCTGAAAAATAGTGTGTTCTTTTGTGTGTAACATACAAGCCAGTGAATAATTTTCTGCTGTAAGGAAGAATGCCAAGGGAGAGCAAAAATCTGATGGAAGCAGCAAGCTTTAGTTACAGTGATGGAGTGCTGCTCCCAGTACAGTAAATCAGGGGCAGAACAGCTTGGCAAACTTGCAAACGTGCAGCAGATTGAGGAAAACCCTCGAGAAATACTCCCTGCATTTAAAAATTATACTTTGGATATACCTGCTATATATAGGGAATTTGGTGATTTATCCTTGCTGCCTGCAAGCAGAGTACAGTAACAAATGAGGGGCTTGTTTTATATGAGAAGTTTTGTCTTCCACTTCCCAAATTCTCAATCTCCAGTGGTGGGTATATACCATCCACTTAAATGTGTTCTGCAACGGGGTGGGGTGGGCTTTTTCAGCAATTCTGATAGAATACGATGCTGCGACTTTGCTGAAGCTAAACAGGTGTGGATCTGGATGGGAAAACTTCCTGGGAATCGTATGTAATGAGTTCCATGGAAGAATGGTGGC
Organism: Gekko japonicus; assembly: GCF_001447785.1. Taxonomy (NCBI): domain Eukaryota; kingdom Metazoa; phylum Chordata; class Lepidosauria; order Squamata; family Gekkonidae; genus Gekko; species Gekko japonicus. The sequence continues at coordinate 484,172 of NW_015172040.1, read as the reverse complement.
ATAGCATCATAAAGAAATACATTTAGAAACAGTAATTAACAAAGAAGAGCTGGGAGGCCACAACCCTATTCTTTAACAGCTGTAGTGCTATGGATGTCATTTTTTAAAAAAAAGTAGGAATGTATTGTGGATTAAGAAGAGTTTAATGTTAACATTTTGACATATCTTTGTGTTCAGGCACATTGCTGAGTTTCCTGATTTGGTTTTGATTGGTACAGAGAGAGTGAATAGAGTGAGCCATTGTTTTTCTGACTTTCCCCTATTAAGTTCTAGATTTCAGGATCAGCCAATGAAATTGCTATTCAGTATTAAAAAAAGGCCCTAACCTGGATAGCCCAGGGAAGCCTGATCTTGACAGTTCTCAGAAGCTAAGCAGGATCAGCCCTGGTTAGTATCTGGATGGGAGACCATCAAGAAGCTCCAGGTTCTCTCCGCAGAGGCAGGCAATGGTAAACCACCTCTGAATGTCTCTTGCCTTGAAAACCCCTTGTGGGTTCATCATAAATCGGCCTGGCTTATTGGCAAAAAGGGGGGGGGACAAAACCCAGACAAAAGGGAATTACTTCTTTTATGTGGTACACCATCTACACGTGGAATTCATTGCTACAAGATGCAGTGTGGCAGCTGGAAGCTTAGATTATTTTAAAAAGGAATTTGACATTCCTGAAAGATTAGATCTATTGATGGCAGTTGTCATAAAATCAAAATGGTGTCTCCATGTTCATAGGCAAGTATCCCTGGTTAGCTGTTAGTGAAGCCAGAATGGTGGTCTAAATGGAGCTTTGTTTAATTCATATGTTGTTGTGAGATTTGCCTGGGTGAATACTGCCTTACACACAGAGTTACAGAATACTGAACATTGTCTCTAGTCTGAACAAGGTTCCTATAGCCACAGCATTTCCTTTAATACTATCTTGTTGCAACAACATAGGTGGCTGGTCTTGAGGACTAGAAGCCTGAGCTTTTCCAGACAATTGCCACCATGAAACCATGAAATTAGAAAACGTCTTGGCCACTCTACACCTTGCATAAAGAACTCAGATTCCTGGTGAGCTTGAAGAATTCTCAGTATACTACCTAAAGGAAGAAACTGGCTAGACTATGAATTCTGAAAGGGAGAGGAGGAAGGGAAGTAGCAGCTAAAAATATCATGAGCATATTCCTTAGCTGTTAAACTCCAGTTCACACAAACTTGCAGATAAGGCACTAAATGGATTCTGCCAAACTAGACTGGGGGTATGGCATGGCATGGTTGACCTATTCTTTGCACAAACAAAAATGGTTACATTTGTAAGAATGCTTGGCTATAATATCTCTCCTTAACGTGTAGCTTTTATTTGTAAATTTGAGACATGGAAGACCATTCAGTCATGTAACACCTCCGCCTCTCACCCCCAGTCTGAATTGGTGTAGTTGGAGAAATGTTTTCCCACCTCATCATCCGTGTGAGGGAACGAGGCCTTTGAAGGCAGTAGGAAAAGAAGAGGACCCAACATGAGATGGATTAACTCTATAGACAAAGTCACAGCCCTCAATTCGCCTGAGCAAGGCTGTTGATGACTATATGTTTTGGAGGTCATTAATTCATAGGGTCACCATAAATCAGAACCGAATTGACTGCAGATAACACACAAAGGTTAACCTTGCAGAAGGTAGGGAGTGTCAGTGGTTGCAGCTGGAAGTGAATGCGGATACCACTGTGGGGATGAGACTGAATTTTGAAAGCTGTCTTGTTCAATTTGAATATCCCCATTTCAATTTTGCTTCTGTCTTGCGAGAAACAAATCCGTGAGTCTTTTCCTCCCAGCTTTAGCTGTTCTTTTCCTCGCACCAAATGCTTCCTGTAAAAATGTGTGCATTTTTCAACACTTATTTTTTCCGTGCGTTGCATACAGATGGCATAAAAGGAACAAGAGGATCATCAGTGACATCAGTGAAAGTGAAGGGAACTGAAACCAGTGGCAGTGACAGCTCATGAAACCTAAAAGAAATGAAAGTGGCTGTATCGTCTTATTCCTGTATGACTGGCGCCTTATCTTTCTATGACAACCCAAGTTCACTGAAATAACAGGATTTTCCTAGGAGCCCATTCATTTTTTCTTTCTAGTAAAGTCACTTTAGAGCCCCTTTCTGAAGGCCCTTCAAAGGGAGAGAGGGATGAGGCTAATTTCACTGCAGCACATTTTAATTTTATTTATTTATATGATTTATAGTCTGCCTTTCTCACTTGGACTCAATTAAAGGCTGAATGTTCTTGGCTGGGAGTGTGGAGCTTGGCAGAACTTGGGCTCATGAAGAAGACTTCCTAAGACCTGTTCCACACATAAGAGTGAATGGAAAGTACCATCCAGTCGCAGCTGACTTATAGCGACCCCTTAAGTTTTTCAAGGCAAGAGACGTTTAAGGATGGTTTCCAATTCTCTTCCTCTGCATAGATATTTTGGGATTCCATGATGGTCTCCCATCCAAGACTCAACCAGGGCTGACCCTGCTTAGCTTCCGAGAACTGGCAAGATTGGGCTAGCCTGGGTTATCCAGGTCACAGTTTTTTAGAATGAATAATTCTTACAGAATGAATGTGCTACTTCAGTACTCCTTCAGCACACAGGGGTGGGATTAAATTTTTCAAATTAGTTCGAGGAGTAATTCCTTGTAAAAGGAAAATAAGAGCAACATGCAGTGGGCTAAGATAGAACCTTTCTACCAAGTCTGCTAATTTTTAATAGGCACAAAGATTTTATGTGGGGAAGCATTAAGCATGTCACTCCTACCCCACCCCACCCCACAGTCTGCAGTGGTGTATCCTATTTGACCACCTCAAAATTCTACCCTCTCTCATTCCACCAGGCATCAGCCGAAAGTGGAAATAAACACAATGTGCCTACATCACCAGAAGTGACGTCGGGACATAGGGGGGTGACTCTCCGATTTTGGGGCAGAACTCTATGGTAGAAGCTGATTCTGCCGTAGAGGTTTTTTGCCCACAAACCAGAGTGTCATTCCTGATGTGCCCATGTCACTTTCAGGTGATGTAAGTACATCACATTTATTTCTAGCTTCTTCCCTCCCTGTTCCCGGTAAGTTCACCACCATCCCCTGCCTGCTGCTCCAAGGGACCTGGCAACCCTGCCTGTGCCCTACACACCTTCATTATGTAAATAGGTAGGACAAATGTGCCTCTTCTCTCCCACCCAATTCAAAGCCTCTGTTTTGAACAAAGACCGAGAACAGTTGCAAGGACTGATATTAGATTGTTCACATCATTAGTTTAAATGAGGTTGCGATTATACCATCTGCATTCAATTGCACTCCATTCAAACCTTGTCATCGCTTTTGCCAAAATTAACATCTTTTGGGGTGTTTCTTTGGAACGTATTTGCAGCATCTCTAACCTATTTAAAGATACTGGGTCTGAATTTAGGCTTCATTACTTAAAGATGACTACATTGTTGGAGTTCCCATTCTGTTTTTAAAATGAAACTGAAAATCGTCACCTTTTTGGAATAATGAACCAGCTTTCTCAGTCTGTGCCTTTATTTAATAAAACCCTCTTGTCTTTCCTCCCCCCCCCCCACTTCCAATAGCTAATTTTATTCATTCTACTTTGTTATGTCTGACAGAATTCACAAAGCAGTTTAATATAAGGTCATTCCTTTTAGAGTTCAGGTGGCTTTCTTCAGCCCTGTTCTTACAGATATGGAAATGACGACAGACACAAAGACTTGTCTTAGGCCAAAATTGGATCCAAGACACACAAAAAAAGATATAAACACAATTTTAAAATGGGCAGTCATCACCCACAAGCGTGAACTCTAAAGTCCAGAATAGCCACATGGTGGGAAGGCTATGAATAGATCTACTCATCCTTTGTTAAAAGAAAAAATCAGCTCTGTAGGGCCCTGATTTGAACTAAGCCACAGTGCAGAGAGAGAGAGAGAGAGGTGGGAGGCAGAGGGGGTTGAGCCCTTTGATCTTGCAAAGTTTTGCTGATCGAAATAGACAACTTGCCTCCAGCATTGCTAACTGTGGAAGTGAGGGGAGACAGGCAGGGCCGGCCCCAGCTTATTTTGCCCCTTAGGCGAGGATCCCTTCTCCCCCCCCCCCGTGCACCGGGTTCAGCAAAAGAGCTTCCCCGGCTGCAGAAATGCAGGGCTTTTGGGGGTTGGGGGGCGGGAGACAGGTACATCCCTTTACTCACTTTCCTATCCTTCCAGGGCCAATAGTAGTATGCAGGTGGTCAGGGGGAAAATATGTTGGGGAAGAAGGGTTGAACTCCCTCCACACACCATGGCCCTGGTATGAAATGGTGCCCTATATGCCTGGATCGTTCCAACTTTTAAAAATGGGAATACCAGTCTGTTCTGTGGTTGTCTCGCCTAGTTTGGCCATGAGAGAATACACAAGAAGAGAAGACATGGAAGGGACTGGTAATGCCAAGCAAATTGAGGAAGACTTGAGTATAGTCTTTAAAAACCCTTCTTGAAGATAATGCATGGACTGAAACTTGGGGATAAGACCGAGGAAGACAGTGCAAGGCCACAGTGCAGAGAGAGGATTGCTGTAGGAGACTGAAGTGATCAAAGTGAGGTACAGAAAAATTAACTGAACCATAGCAATGACCACATATTGTAGCCTGCGTTGTCTGCCAGGAATCTTGTTGGCATTTTCCCAATTCTTAAGACTAAGAGGGGTTGAGTTCTATTCACCACAGGTAGAAAATGCTCACCAAGACAGATCTTTTCCCACCTTCCTCTTCTATCTGCTAGCAGCCTGCTTAGACCCCATCCATCTGATCCTTTGGGTCAAAGGGGCCTGGTTAAAAACTATTAAATATGGGGGAGGACCAGTAAGGAATCTGCTGAAATCACGCTTCCTCTTAAATGAGTAGAAAGCTTGATCCTCTAGGCATCCTCTGCCAGCAGAAGAGGGAAATGGAGGTGATTTTTGCCTCTCCTTACTGCAGTCCTCCATGCCACGTGGCTTGCCTTCCCCCCCTTTTTTTGTGTGCAGGTGCTGCTTGTGGAAGGGGGTGTGGGAAAACATCAGCTTCCATGAGCACCTTGAACTTGTGATTTGTAGAATCCAACCAAAGGTTTTGAGATGTTTCAGGCAGGGCTTTGAACTAAACCGTGTCTGACTCACAAGATAGAAGCTCTTCCCTCATTCGAAACAAGTGCCATGGGAAAGTGCTCTGTCGTGACTAAGAGTCGCAAAATAAGAAGTGGGGCATATTCATTTGAAGAATGGCTGCCACGCGTACACTTAACCTGTGATGTGGCCTCACACTGCAGTAGCATGTGTGTGAGACTATCAGAACATGAGTAGGGCCAACTGAGAGGGCCTTGCCCACCCAGTTAGTGCCAAATGTCAAAATGAATTCGGAGGAAGGGTGACAGTTGGGTGCGAATCACCCACACTGGATCTGTTCATGTGGGTCCAATATTTTTATATACTCTCATCCACCCAGCACTGTGAATGTAGAACACAGAGAAGTTTTTCACAAGGTAAAATAAGGGATGCTCATTACTTAAACCAGGCTCCATCGCTGGACAAGTAGAAGCATTGACCACTTTAATTTCTTCGATCCTGATGCAATTTCCTTTCGGTAAGAAGGGAGAATGATAGTGCCCTCTTCCTTATGATGAGGACTACAATTCCACTTTCCACACAGTGGGGTTGGGCCCCTTGAAGCAGAATACCTAGCTGCTGATCCTGGCTGCAGTTGTTACTCAAACGAGAATACTGGGGTGGATCCAGTGTAAAATAGCCACTTGTTCTAGATGTTTCGCACAAGCTGAAACACAAGGAAGAGATGGTGGTAGACACTTGTGGTAAGTCAAACTCATTGTATCCTCACTTGTTTTTCCACTTGCACAAGACTTTGTGCAACCAATTTCTGAGCCCTATAATATGTAGGGAAGAAATCCCTAGGCGTCACACAAGGTCTTGCACAAGTAACTCTGTCCTAAGCAGAGTTACTCCAGTCTAAGCCCATGGAAATCAACGGGCTTAGATTGGAGTAACTCTGCTTAAGACTGAACTGTAAATCTGTTTATGTTTCTGCTTGTGCATCGCTGGATCGAGGCCATTGTCTTACCCCCAACCAGGACTACACATCACCTGGAAGCTGTTCTGTCCATCTTGTACTAAAACAGAACTTCCCATATAACTCATTTCCCTCCCAGCATCCACAATCTTTGTAGGATGTTGTGCTGTGGCTGCAGACAGATGACCTGTCTGGGACTATAAATAATGCAGTCTTGTCCATTTGATTAATGTCATCATAAAGATCTGAAAACATCGCTACTTTCATATTCCTCTCCTACTAGTCTTCGAAATGTCATGGCTTTTGCTGTATGTGGTGATGGGCACTAGTGACAAAAAGAGGAAATTGATAAGATGTGAAAATTTGGGGAGGGTGATGAGGATTGGGAAGGTCAGGATCTCCAACTGTGGCAAATGTGTGCAGGGGAAGGTCCCCTTTGACAGGTTAGGTCTGTAAGGACAGGTGAATGTCTGTGCAAAGCTCAGCCAGGAGTGGCCACGTAGATGCCACAAGGAGGTTTCAGTGCTTACACACATCCTGTGTGGATTGCAAACCACAGTTTTGAACTTCCTGGTCTTCTAGGTAGCTGAGCTGAAGAAGAAGTTTCAGGATATGCAGTATCATTCAGACCTTACACCTGTTGCTATGAAGATTGCTAGAAAAAGAATTTCAGCATCAAAGCTGAACTCTTGCTTATAGAACTGCCCTCCCCTCTCTTGCCATCATCATCAAACATGCATGCATAGTACCACAGCACTACACTGCAGATGTGAAGTTACAACAGGCCTGTACGACCTTTGCTACCAGTGTCACTGTATTAATTACTTTCTTTTAAAAAATAATGCTTAATGCTTTCAGGAACTCATCAGGCTCTTAAAAATTCCAGTGTCTTCTGCAGGGACCTCATAGGTAAAGGTAAAGATTTCCCTTGCTCTAAAAGCCAGTCAAATCCGAGTCTAGGGGGCGGTGCTCATCTCCGTTTCCAATCCGAAGAGCCAGTACTGTCCGAAGACTTCTCCGTGGTCATGTGCCTGGCATGACTAAACACCGAGGTGCACAGAATGTTCTAGATAACCCTTAATGAAAAGACCTATGATAACAGACAGGTTTCCCCATAAGCTCTCTTGATTTCACTCTGCTGAATGTGCAGTTGCATGGGAGAGCTGGATCTACTTTCAGTTCATATAGGCCCAACAGAATGGGTCAGTACACCCCATGAACAAACCTAGGATCTCTGTGAACTTAGGCAAATCGTGAAAGGGTGGGCAGGAAGGGTTGCATCAGTGCTTAGTTCTTGTGGCCCTTTCTTACACACTCAGGGAAATGCTGATCGCCACTTTGGGGTCAGGAAGCAATTTTTCTCCAAGCCAGTTTGGCCAGGGATCCTGGAAGTTTTTTGTCATCTTCTGGTTGTAGAGCAGTGGTCATTGGGGGTTGAGGGGGAGGTATTTGTGAATTTCCTGCACTGTGCAGGTTGGACTAGATGACCCTGGAGGTCCATGCTAACTCTTATGATTCAAGAAACTGCACCTATATACAGGAGTTTCTCTGGCAGGAAAGTTGACTGTCGAAATGGCTTCTGCAAGGTGGAAAGCTGTGAAAGCCACTGATTTAAAGAATAATGGCAATGGAAGGCTACCATTCCCCTTCCCTTCATAATCACATATTCTGTGATACCTCTACAGAATCCTGTGCTTTGCGCACACAAGGTAGGATGCAGCAGCGCAATGTCAAATAGTACGATATCAGCCGAGAGCAGCAGGCTGCCTCTGTGGTTATTTATTTGACTACTGCTGCAATGATTGCTATTATTTATAATTTGTGAGGCTCCATCAATGTGTGGGACTTCGGCATCGCATTAACAAACATATGTAATTGTTTTGCATCTCAATGAACTTTTTTTTTTGCGACACAACTCCCGGGGCTTTGAAAACGGTGTCACCTTTTTCTCCCAAAACCATCAAGGCTCCTTTCTCATACAAATCAATCCCGTCTTTATCAATGATTAGAAGTCTGTTCCTTTCTCCACTTAGCATCTGATTTAACGTTGTGCTTTGAGAATCGTAATGTCATCTAATGAGAGAGAGTCTTTCACGGTGGCAACCCTCCCGTACATCAATGAGAGGAGCCAAGTTTCCTTCCCTTGTTTATGACCTGATTCCAAATGATACACTCCGCCGGAGAGAAGGTAATTTAGAACCCATTATTATCATACAATCCCTGAGCCTTCTTTGAAGCAGTCAGCTTCAAAAATCAACGCTAGCCAACTAAGTTCATTTGAAAACCCTCTGCTGGGCTTTTACAAAAAAAATGACATAAGCCTGTTTTCCCTCAGCAGCTCTCCTCACATCCCTAAATTAACCACTTTTTCCTCCCCTTTGCTCAGCAACAAAGGGAAACCTTTTTCTGCAGGCTCTGACAGTGATACACTGGCAATAGTATCAGAAAAAGCTGTGGAGGTATGTGGAAAGCATATGCTAATTAAATTACTTAGACTCTTTAAAAAGCATTTGCTTCCCTCGCGGAGTTATGGGCAACTCTGCTGGCATGTTAATTCAGTTGTAAAGTAAATTATTTAAACTAATTATTAATAAATCATTAACTGCACATTTACGCAAAGTACTACATTCAGCTACTGAAATGTGGGAATACTCTTGCAGCCAGTGTCAGAAGGGAAAAGAATGCCGACAGGTTTTGTTAGAGACCCATGATACTTGTAAAAGCTGACATTTGTATGCAATTGAAGAAGGCTTGGTGTAGTGGTTAAGTGCGCGGACTCTAATCTGGGAGAACCGGGTTTAATTCCCCACTCCTCCACTTGCACCTGCTGGATGACCTTGGGCAAGCCATAATTCTGATAACAGCTGTCCTTGAAAAAGAGCAGGTTCTGTCAAGAGCTCTCTCAGCCCCACCTACCTCACAGGGTGTCTGATGTGGGGAGGGGAAGGGAAAGGAGTTTGTAAGTCGCTCTGAGACACCTTTGGGTAGCGAAGGGCGGGGTATAAATCCAGTGTCTTCTCTTCTTCTTCTTCGGGCTCAGTCTTAATAACCTGTCATGGTACTGAATCTCAGCCTTCCACGCTGTGAAATAGGCGCATTGTTTATTTCTGAACTGAGAGCTGGTCCAGGTATATTGATTGCTGCCTTTGCTTTGAAGGTCTTTGGAAGAAATCAAATGGAGGGCTAATGCCCACATTTGGGAGGGGTTGTGGCTGAGTGGTAGAGCATCCACTTGCCATGCAGAAGGTCGCAGCTTCAATCCCCAGCATCTCCAGTTAAAAGGATCAGATAGTAGGCAATGTGAAAGACCTCTGCCAGGTTGTGTAGACAGTACTGAGTACAGAACACTTGATGGACCAATGGTCTGAATCAGGATAAGGCAGCTTCATCATGTGTCATGTGTCACATCCACTACCAGGGGTCATTTCCTGCAGGAGCGCACAGGAGCGGAGCTCCGGCAGTAAAGAGCCCAGGGGGCGGGCACATGACACAAGCCCCACCCCCTGTTCCCAGCAGCCCTCAGTCACAAGCAAGAAGCAGCCTGGTAAGTTGCGCCCCCCCCCCCAGCCCCCCAGTCCAAAACAGTCCAGTGGCACCTTTAAGACCAAGTTTTATTCAGGTACAAGCTCTCACTCCTCTGCCAGGAGAGATCTGCACGTGTTCCCCCCCCACAATAGCTAGCAATCCAAAACAGTCCAGTGAAGCCTGAGCGTTGGGTGTTGCCTTCTGACACACTTCCGTTGATGTCAGGGGGTCTGGCATATGCAAAAAAGTTATGCTAATGGGTTATGCTAATGAGCTCCTGCACCTCTTTTTCTACGAAATGACCCCTGTCCACTACTAAGGTAGAAAAATCACCATAATGTGCTTATTTGTTCTCACGCAGTCACTGGCACCATGGGCTTGACTCCCTTCATGTTTTTACAAGGATATTATTTATTTACTTCATTTATACCCCACCTGCCTCAGCAATAGAAGCCCAAAACAGCTTAAATTTGTTCTCATCTTCCTCCTCACAACAACCCTATGATGTAAGGGGTGGGTGGGTTTGCTGTCAAGTCTCAGCTAACTTATAGCGATCCCTGGGGTGGGGTTTTCACGGCAAGAGACATTCACAGGTGGTTTGCCATTGCCTGCCTCTGTGTCTTAACCCTGGACTCCCATCCTAATACATGCAGGGCCAGCCTTGCTTAGCTTCCAAAATCTGGAAAGATTGGGCTTACCTAGGATGAGGGGGGAAAGACAACCACCTTGTGCCTGCCTCTTCTTCAAGAATAACCATCTTTAAGTAACTGTATTCTGATATCTATGAGAAGAAGAGATTCTTCTGGTTCTGTCCTAAAACAGGAAAGGGTGTTCTAAGTGCTGAAATAGCCCCACTGCTATAGCACAGAAGAGATGTTCTGCCTCCATGCATGTGCATATGGTAACCCTTTCCAGTGGCATTAGAGTACCTCACAGGGATGAAGTTCTACTCTACGCCCCAGCCTTGAGGGAACAAAAGGATCTGCTGGGGCATACAGTGGAACCTGCTAGAGTTGTATGATGGAGAAGGCTCACTCTCTGAAGGTGCACTCTCTGAAAAGTGCACACATGTTAGCTCTTTCAGGGAGTGTTAAGTGTTGCTAGTCAGCAGTTGTGTAATGTTTGTTGAATTTCAGAGGCTATATAGTTTGGTGTAGTGGTTAAGTGTGCAGACTCTAATCTGGGAGAACTGGGTTTGATTCCCCACTCCTCCACTTGCAGCAGCTGGATGACCTTGGGCAAGCCATAGTTCTGTCAGAGCTGTTCTCTCAAGGACAATTCTCTCAGAGCTCTCTCAGCCCCACCTACCTCACAGGGTGTTTGTTGTGGGGAGGGGAAGGGAAAGGAGTTTGTAAGCTGCTCTGAGACCCCTTCGGGTAGTGAAGGGTGGCGTATAAATCCAATCTCCCCCTCTTCTTCTTCTTCTTCTTTGTGTTTTGTAAATCAGAGGCAAGTGAACCAGTGTACAGCGCATGCAGTCTTGGATCTAAAGAGGCCTCCATGTATGCACAAGAAAGAACTGTTGAGGTGCGCTGTTGGAGCTTTAATGGCTATAATTTGCCACTGTCAAGGAGACAGGGTCCTTACAAAGCTGAAGAGAGGCTTGACTCTTCTGCAGCAGGAACTGCTGTGGCAAAAACGACAAGCAAAGTTCTGGCACAGAGTAGCTGTTTCCTTTTGTGGCATAGTTCCTTCTATGGAGCCTAGCCATAACCTTCCCTAAGGAAGAGGGTACACGTTAAAAAGATTAAGAAAAAGTGATGGATATTTAAATGCTAGCCAGCACCCATGTGATAGACACTACTAGGATATGTTGCTGAGAGTCATAGAAGGGGGGGTGGAGGGGGGGGAGTACAAGAGACTGTATAAGACTGCTGTAGAATCCCCAGGCAAAAGAGATTCTGAGTACCTCTTCCAGACACTTCAATAGCTGGCAAGGGTGCTTAACATCTCAGAAGAGATGCTTTAAAACTGGGACTATTTTTTTTAATAGAGAGAGGTTTTAATTTTTGCCTAGAAAATTTTCTAGTTTCTGAAGGCTTAATGGGGGAGGGATTCCCCCACCACCACTGTGAATGGAGCCCGAAATCAAAACAGGACTGTTTTCCTGACCAAGGTTCTTGATTTCTGAGACTGTAGTTTAAATACTGAGGGAAGGCATTCGGCTGGGGTGTCAAACATGTGGCCCAGGGGCCAGATCAGGCCCCTGGAGGGCTTCTATCAGGGCCACAGTGGAACTAGCTGTCTTCTGCTGCTTCTTCAAGTTCTGCTGCTGCTGTGTCATTGTAGGTTTGCAGCTTATAGATGCACACCTGAACAGCATACTCAAGATTGCAACAGCACAGACATTTTGATGCAATAATTTAGAGTAAGAGATGTCAGTTATCAGACACTGTTAAATAAACAAAATATTACAAGAGTGCTAGTGTTTTAAGCTTTTTTATTTTAAGTAAAAAAAACTTTATGTTTGTGTCCTTTATCAAGTTTGTATCTCCGCTACCTGGCATTACATTTTATGACACACATGGCCTGGCCCAACAAGGTCTCATTTATGTCAGATCCGGCCCTCATAACAAATGAGTTCGACATCCCTGCATTAGACTGACAAAATGACAGGACCCAATGATGGACACATTTCTAACAGACTGAAAGTGCAAGGGTTAGAACACAACACATGCCTTGTGTGAAGGCAGTCCTGTGTCCAATCCCAGCACCTTGTTGAAGGGTATCACAGCCAGAAAGCATCCTGAGCCCTTGGACTGGAGACATCTGTATGTTAAATGGACCAGAGGTCTAATTAGAGGCAGCATTAAATGTACATTCAACACCTACTAAAAGAGACAGATCGTCTTGAAAACTTGAGCAAAAAAAAGAAGAAGGTAAAAGTCCCTAACCTTTTCCCCATTGAGTTCTCTCTTCTGTTTTCCTGCTTGAGACATCTATGTTCTTCTTCAGTGGTGGAGATAATTCTGATTAAAGCTTTGTTTTGAAGCTCTGTATTCTGCATGTCTCCTGCCAACCTAGCAGTTTGAAAGCAAGAAATTGCAAATACATAATTGGACATCACCCTGCCAACAAAGGTCCGCATGGTCAAAGCAATGGTCTTCCCAGTAGTAATGTATGGCTGCGAGAATTGGACTATAAGGAAGGCCGAGCGCCGTAGAATAGATTCTTTTGAACTATGGTGCTGGAGAAGACTCTTGAGAGTCCCTTGGACTGCAAGAAGATCAAATCAGTCAATCCTAAAAGAAATCAACCCTGACTGTTCCCTGGAAGGCCAGATAATGAAAATGAAGCTCAAATACTTTGGCCACCAAATGAGAAGGGAGCACTCACTGGAGAAGACCCTGATGCTGGGAAAGATTGAAGGTCAAAGAAGACGGGGACGGCAAAGGATGAGATGGTTAGAAAGTGTCATAGATGCAACGAACATGAAATTGAGCAAACTTCAGAGGACGGCGGAAGACCGGAAGGCCTGGCGGGATCTGGTCCATGGGGTCGCGAAGAGTCAGACTCAACTGTGCGACTGAACAACAACAAAAATAGGTACCACTTCAGTGGGAAGGTAACAGAGTTCCGTGCACCTTGGTGTTTAGTCATGCCAGCCACATGACCACGGAAATGTCTTTGGACAGCACTGGCTCTTCGGCTTTGAAACGGAGATGAGCACCGCAACCCTAGAGTCGGATTCGACTGGCTTTCAAGCAAGGGAACCTTTACCTTTTTTATTCCGCATGTGTGTATACTTCATACTTGGAGAGAAGCCATATTCCATATATTTAAGTTCTGATATTGGTCTAGTGATAGTCAAGCATTTTAAAGCGTTCATTAGAACAGAATTTATTAGAATGCTTATATAATCACAGTAGTTGATTATACAAAAGACGGTCTTGCACAAAATTCCATAGCTCTGTCCTTTCTGGAAATGTTTCAAGGTTTCATGCCAGATCAAATGGAGGTTCCTCTTCTTTTGAAGCAAATGCAGTGGAATGGGTGGTACTCCTGACTCCTGAGTATTAGTTACCTGGTTCACTGTGATGTGAGGATGTATGTGTGTGGCAGGACCACTTCCCGGTTTTGGGTGGGCCCCTAGCAGAGAGTGCTCCACTCTTCTACTTTCCAATATGTCCCCACACTCACACCTCCCTGCCCACCTGTCTACATTCTTCTCCCCCGCTGCCTAGTCGTCTGTCCTTCCCCCGTCCATTTCCTCATTTTCTAGACCTCCCAGTACTTGCCTGCCCTTCCCCAACTGTGCTGGGCAGTATGTGTAGCTGAGAATGTGGGTGGTTGGAGGGGTCACATGAGACAGGTGGACAGCAGGGGAGGTGAGTGGTTGGGGGGCAGCAGCAGTGGGCCCCACCAGAAGGAGGAATGCCAGCACCCACCTTGGTGTGCGGTTCTCTTCTTGCTTTGTCTTAACTGCTGTTCAGAGATGTTTCCACAATATGAGAACCTTTGTCTTAACTGAAAAGCAGAGATGTTTTCTGAAGAGAGCTGCAAGGCAGTAATCCCTGTTCCTAATCAGGGACTAAACCTGCATGAGTCTGAGCCTTGTGGGGTTCCTATTTTCCTGCTGCCTCTGCTATCAGATGATCCCACAAATACAATTTTTTAAAGGTAATACAGAAAGGGTGTTCTTGGCATCACAGGAAATTTACCTATATTTAATCCCTTCACAGTGAACCAACTGATCATTGAACTGCAGCTCAGCTTCAGCTTTAGCACCCAAAACTGGTTCTTCAGGTATACCACAGGAAGGAAGAGAGCACCTTCTGGCTTTCCGGCAGCAACCTAGCATCAGCTGAGTTTCATTTGGGCGGAGTTTGTTCTCCTCTCCTTGCAAGTATTTAACCTGGCTGAGCCCCTAGGTGCAAACTAAAGGACTCCAGGTCCTTAGCTCTTCATCTGTGGGTCACAAGCCTGAGGCCTGCATTCGGCAGCTCAGCAGACTGAGACCAGCCCCGCTGTTTCTGGTTCATTTTCTTTGTTGGATTTCTGTAAATGGTTTTGTAATTGGGAATTTCCTGTAAGCTGGTTTGGGGTCCTTTGGGGAACAAAAGCAGCATAGCGGTGCCCAATTAAATCAGAGTATTCGCCGGCACTGAAAAGAATAAGATCACATCTGTACATGCAGAAGTTCACACGTGCATGAGGACCAGTGTGTGCTCCAGAGCAGTAACATCGGGACGAATATAATACAGATAGATTGATACAGATCTGTTTCAAATGTAGTTTGAAACTATGCAAATGAGCCATGAAAGACCCGAATTGGTTCAGTAGCAACCTATTCCATTTCAGAAATGTATTAGTTTCAGTTAATATGCATTGGATCTTAGAGAAACATTGAGACTATCTTTCAGGGCTTCAGTGAAAATTGGCTTCTATAAATACCATCTGGTTTACTTCAATGCATCCAAGTGTGGCGAAGAAGGGGGAGGGCACCGAACAAATCACAAGAATTAAAATGTATTTATTTTGAGAGGTGCCTACTGGTTTCATTGGAAAAGCTTTCTTGGGGTTAGTGAGGGATTTAGGGAAAAAAATTACTAACTGTTGATTTATTTACACTGCATTGTTTCCGTGTGTCAATGTTGGTTCCACTGCTAATGAAATGAATTCAATTAAATGGATTCAACCAAAGCGTGTCAGCAAGAAAAATTAAACCAACATTGATGTTGTAAAACTGCAAACATTTTGATGCAGCCCACCTCCCAGAAAGCCAGGCCCTTAAAAATAAGCTGACAAGGAATGAATGCACAAAGCTGAATGAAACATAGTTGTGGCCACAGGTGTTAATTCAACAACGAACATAGACCAGTGCCCTTGTTGAGTTATGGTAGTATAGATCTGTGTTTGTTTAACTTTCTGACTTGGGCTTTTCCTTGGCCCAAGGCAATGGGGGGGGGGACCCATTGACTTGGGCCAAGGAAAATCCCAAAGTATGCATCTCTCAGAATGTGCGTAGCCTCTAGCACTGGCTGCATTGGGCAATTCCAGAGGACCACCAAAATATCCCACATGATCTATAGGATACAAAATGTGCCTCTCAACTTCTGTGCAGTTTCTGTCCTGATACGATGCATTTTCATGGAAACAGCAGAACATGAGGTGCAGGGTCTGTAAAGTGGGGAGGGGAGAGAAAAGGTAAATGAGCGGAGAGGGAGAGACAGAGGAAGAAAGAATGACGTTGCTGGTAGGGTTATAACCAAAGTTAGGAGGGTGCAACTTTGCTTAGGATTCCACTGAAAGTAGATGGGATTCATTTGTTCATCTTAGTCAAGCCCTGCCATAAAACAGGATATCCTAACCTCTGGCCTAAACTATCTCTATCAGATGTCTGTCCAACTTTACTTTCTTTGAACACCCCCAAAGAAAGAGGTATCTTAGGCTCTCTGTAGTGCTTATGGCTTCCAGAGATGTCCATAGGTTTTGCTCCACTCTGACATATAATCATCAACTTGCCTGAGGTCTTAAGATCAGTGAATGGTGCTTTCCTATGGGAAGCAACCTTATGTGACATGAAGGTGCTCAGGAGGACCCAAAAATTTTGGAATGGCTTTCCTCAGAAAGCAAGAGTAGTGCTATCCTTCCAGGCCTCCCGGAGCAAGTTGAAGACATCTTTATTCCAGAAGGCCTTTGAGCTAATTTGATTTGAGGGGAAGTGCCTATGTTTTTATAGCACCTGATGATGGATGATGTTTTCATGCTACTGTGTTAAAATATATATATTTGTTCAGAATTTTGAATTTGTTGGCCACCTCAAGACCTGCTAAATCTAAAAGGCAGCATATAGATGTGCAAAGTGAATGAATAAGCAAATCAACAAATATTGTTCAGTGACACTGCAGTGGGACCCTTAGCACTACAGGCTGTATGAGAACAGCTCTTCCAGAATTCACCCATACCATGATTCTGGAAAATTTGCGATTCCTCCTGTTTCTTTTACTAGCGTAGTAATACTCCTGTCAACATTCTTTATGCAGTTTTTCCCATTTCACAAAGGATATCTTTATGCAATTAGTTATCCTGAGATATCAAGATTTTATTTATTGGAGGGGGGCTAATTGAGAGTCCACAGACTGGGTAAGATCAATGATTCACCTCTCATTAATCCTGAGGTAATTGATCATAAAAATAACAGATGATGTTATCTCTTGGAGACTGAGTTGGCCAGAGAGTGAATGAGGAGTCAGGAAGGAAGTGTGGGTGAGCAGAAGCGTAGAGTTCAGGAGGGCGCAGGGGCGGGGGCTACCTCCGAAATTTTCCGGGGGAGTCACAGCCTCCCCCGAGGCTTGTGATGCTTGCAAAAACAAAACCCATCCCGGAAGTTTTTTTTTAACTTTTTTAAAAAACTTTTTTTTTTGCCAGTTTGGGGGCGGTCGCCCTGGCTGTGCTCGTCCAGCCAGCTCAGCACCTCCTCCTCCTCCTGGTCCCCTCTGTCGGCGGGGGGAGGGAGGGAGAGAGAGCGCCAGGGGGCTGCTGCCGCAGAGGATGCCGGACCTTGTAATCCCCGCGCTTTGCT
>NW_015172040.1:463136-465330 GCF_001447785.1 Gekko japonicus | reverse complement strand
CCAAGGACCCCCGGCCCCCAATGGTCCCGGCCACCGCCGCCAGCCTTGCGGCTCCACTGCCGAGCCCCATCAGGGGCCCAGCGGTGGACCTGCAAGGCCGGCGGGAGTGCGAGGAAGCCCCGCCAAGGCCCTCCCTGGCCCCAGGCAGGCAGGGGTTGGGAGAGGGGGGGTCGGCGATGGACCTGCAAGGCCGGCGGGAGTGCGAGGAAACCCCCGCCAAGGCCGTACCTGGCTCCAGGCAGGCAGTGGTGGGGAGAGGCGGGGAGGAAGCAACTTACCCTCCCTCTTCTCCTGCCTCCTCCTGGCTGAATGAGGGCCGGAAGTGGGGCGGCCGGAAGCAGGGGGCGGGGCTTCATCGTGTGCCCCCCCGCACCTCACCCGGGGGAATGGCGATCCCCCGCGATTCCCCCCGAATCGACCTCTGGTTACTCTGGAACCCATTGATGTCATGTGCTTCGCTTGCTTTTTTTGGGATGATGAATCTTGGGAGAACAACCTTTACGTCTTCATTGTGTAGAGGAGCCTGAAATGTTTCTTCTTGAGAATGAACTGCTCTGTGATTGAGTTGGGTGGAGTAGAAGCTCAGTTATGATCTTGAAGTCTTAAAATGAAATTTCTGTGATTAATACTAAATTTCTGGGTTTTTCCCTCTGTCCCTCTCTGAATGACTTAGCCCTGAATCACACATTCAGCCAGGGGGGCACTGAAGGGTATGGTGGTGGTAGAGAATCAGGAGGCTGATGATCCACAGTGTGATTCAGGCCTTCCTTGGGAGTGCCTCATTGCATGGAGGCTCGGGGCCAAATTTGTGATACTGTAAATATCTGATCGGACCCATGGCATATAGCAGGAAGAAACAAGTGTGAGGTGATAAAACTGTGGCTGCAATGCTTGGAATGGGGTTAATACTGCCCTCAAAATGCACACTGTTTCCCTGATAAAAAATGTCCCCGCTCCTCAGGCTATTTTTAATCCCATAAGGGAAAAAGACAGGTGCCTTGTTGTTCCTGTCTTTTTTCCTCCATTGGAGCTAAAAGCAGTTTGGGGAGGAAACATTTTCAGTCTGGGAAATGGAAGGGGGAGAACTAACCCCCTCTCCCCTGGACCAAATTCCTTTTCCATATTAACCCTCCCCCAGCTCCTTCTTGCAGGTAAAATATATTGGAGGGTCCAGCTACAGATCCCCAATAGCACATTTAATTTGACACGGTTCTTCCCTGTCAAAAAGCTCATAACCATGTGACTCATGGAGAGTTCAGCTCAGAGGGGAGTGAATCTGAGTGACAAATGGTGCAAGCCTGTGCCGTTCTTCCATCATATGATTTTAGCTCCATTTCAGATAAGTCTATGAATTGAGGATTAGTGGTGAGTTTTCTGGGATACTTCTAATTTCCACTGGACTTGACAGTTTGTTCCTTTCTAATAAACCATTTCCAAAACTTCAGTTTGAATTGTTCAACTCTCTCATGAACTCCAGCGATGTAGCTTTGCTAACAATATATAATTAGTTGGTATGCAGTAGCATTCCACTTGATTAAAATGATATGCTAACCAAATTGCTGCCTTTTATGCGGCTTGGAATGCTTTTGCTTTTTATCCTGTAACCTTGGGTTCCGATTCTCAAGATGCCACAGGCTAACAGGAGCAGAGCAACTTAAAATTCTGCTGATAACTTTATTTTTATTTATTTACTTTTTGGCCCACCTTTCTCACGAAGACTCAAGGCAGATTACAGAAAATGAATGTTGCAGTCAGACATCATAAGACAATGAACAATGCAATAGGTCTAGGGTGACAGAGTTAGAAAACAATGCAAAGAACAAACTGTCAAAGGCAAGGTATACTATAAAGAATTCAGAAAGTGGAACCACAGATTCACATATTCCAATGCTAATCATAGAAGAAGAAGAAGAAGAAGAAGAAGAAGAAGAAGAAGAAGAAGAAGAAGAAGAAGAAGAAGAAGAAGAAGAAGAAGAAGAAGAAGAAGAAGAAGAGGAGGAGGAGGAGGAGGAGGAGGAGGAGGAGGAGGAGGAGGAGGAGGAGGAGATTGGATTTATACCCCGCCCTTCACTACCCAAAGGTGTCTCAAAGCAGCTTACAAACTCCTTTCCCTTCCCCTCCCCACAACAGACACCCTGTGAGGTAGGTGGGGCTGAGAGAGCTCTTGACAGAAACTGCTCTTTTTCAAGAACAA
>NW_015172040.1:456157-463003 GCF_001447785.1 Gekko japonicus | reverse complement strand
AGGAGGAGGAGGAGGAGGAGGAGGAGGAGGAGATTGGATTTATACCCCGCCCTTCACTACCCAAAGGTGTCTCAAAGCAGCTTACAAACTCCTTTCCCTTCCCCTCCCCACAACAGACACCCTGTGAGGTAGGTGGGGCTGAGAGAGCTCTTGACAGAAACTGCTCTTTTTCAAGAACAATTTTTATCAGAACTATGGCTTGCCCAAGGTCATCCAACCAGGTGCAAGTGGAGGAGTGGGGAATCAAACCCGGTTCTCCCAGATTAGAGTCCGCTCACTTAACCACTACACCAGACTAGGGTGTAAGTTCTTATGGGGATCTAAATGCAATAGGGAAGAAAACTCCTAAAGCCACCTATGACATAAATATATTCAGAGTATGGTTGCAATGGAAGACAAATCTTACAAAATGATAAATTTAAATGGTAGGAACAAAACAGGAAACACAGGACCCAGGTAAGCAACAGGATACTGGCAATTTCAGAATATATCTAGAATATCTAGTATGAAAAATCAGATGTATGAAGCGTGTCGCTTGCCAGCAGTGACGTCCCCATTCTTTTCAATGGTAGAATGGTATCAGGAGTGACCAGCTGCCCTAATGGATGTCTGCCGTACTTCTTCCTTGAGAGTTCACAGTCTTCATAGTCAGTCTGTGATTCCTTCCAAATCTGATCTGATGCCAGTCAGACTCAGATTGGCCTGGCTGTTTTGTGCAAGTTGGGGAAATTAGCCCAGCACTGTGGTATGGAGCAAGCCAACTCAAGGAAGTCTGGGGTCTGCCATTTTTTCACTATCATACTTTAAGAGTCAGATTTGAAAACCTTTCCACTGGAGAGGAAGAACCTGGGAAATCACATCCTACGCCTGATATTTCTGAATGCTTGACAGAGACCTGCATTCCCAAAATATCTATGTGCTGTAGCCCTAGGCCATGTAGAGCTTGCTTTGTAAAAACCCACCCCCTTGAATTCAGCCTGGCATCAGGCAACCGGTTCAGTGATGACACATTGGTAAATTATGCTTTCTCAGATTAATATCTGTGACCTCCCACAATTTGGTCCCAGCTACAGTTTTTTGAGCACCTTAAGGGACAGCTGCAGGAGTCCAACTGCAAGGTATCCCCTCCTGTAGGTACCATGTGATGCTGTGCTTTGTTATGATGTAAAATTTTAGAATGTCAACAATTCTGCTTTACAAATGTCCTGTCCATTATGTATGGTTGAGGGATGCAGGAATAGTCTTTGAGGATTCTTGTCTTTATTAATTACCTATAGATTCTAGTGCTATTACAGTTGCTCACTGGTTTAGGGTTTTTTCCCCAAAAAACTTTCAAGCATGCGGCTGGCTAGAAATTTCTGCCCTCCAACGCACCCAGTGTGGGGCCAGTTGATAGTAAATGCTTGCATGTAGCTTTTGGCAAAAACAGGTAGTTATCAGTCCAGTCTCCGACATGTGTGTATGTATGGATCATGCCAGGGCTGGATTTCTCTCCGGTGTGCTTTGCTCTGAGCTTTTTTGAGGCTGGTTGAACAACTGCAGCTGGCACAGAACACAGACACTTCTTCAGTCCACGAACATGCTGTTTCTCAATCCCTTTTGTGAGAGCTGGACCACCTTTGCAAGATCCGTTTCGTACAGAGAAGAGTAGACTGAAGACTTAAGGCATGTCTGCATTTTTTAAAAGGCCTTATTTTGAAGTGGTCAGCTTGGAGGGGTAGGAATCGTACACAGGGATAAAGGTAGGACAGCAAAAATAAAGTTCTCAAACGCTCAGTCATCAGAGTAAAGATGCCGTAACCCAAAGTCTCTAGGGGTAGAGCTCCAACTCTGCTTTGTCTCCTGTGTCCAGAAACACAAGTGCTCACCCATGCCAACTCTCCTGTGTTGATGATTTGTGATTGTGAGATCCCTCAGGGTATACAAATATGCCCCTTTAATTTTTGTTTTTGTATAGCTTTGCCCATTTTTTCATTAATGGTGTTCCCATTGTTTCCCCGTTCTTTAATAGGACTCTGTTTAGTATTGCCAGTTACAGATTGGGAAATTTGTGGAGACGGTGTGTGTGTGTGTGCCTGGGGAGGGTAGTATTTGGAGAGGGGGAGGAACTTCAGAGGGGTTTAATACAATAGAGTCCGCCTTTCAAAGCAGCCATTTTCTGGGGAAACGGACCAGTATAGTCCGAAGATCAATTATAATTTCCAGGAGAACTCCAGGCCTCACCTGGAAGCTGGCAATCGTAGTCCTATTGCATTGTTCATTGGATATCTTATGTTGTCTGAATTGGTTCTTATATTTTGTAACTTGCCTTGAGTTGCAGTGAGAAAGGCAGGCTATAAATGAAATAATAAAATAAATTTCTTTTATGCCATTTTTTGTTTCATCGCTGGCACCTTGCCCCAGCGGTGTTAGCAAAGTGTTATTCCAATGTATCGGAGAAGTGCTGGAAATGTAAAACTGAGAAGGGTACCTATTTTCATGTCTGGTGGACGTGTACTAAAATTCAAAAGTTTTGGAAAGAGATACATAGTATTATGGTACAAATTCTTAGAAAGCCAATTCCTATGGCTCCGGAGATATTTCTATTGATCATAATGCCGGATAATTGGGGAAAAGTAGATGAACATCTAACCACCCACTTGCTCACTGCAGCAAGAATCACCCTGGCAAAATATTGGAAGCTGGAAACTATTCCAGAAAGGGAGGAACTCATAGAAAAATTTACAGAGATTGCAGAAATGGATAACTTGACAATGAGGTTACAAGGGAGAGAAGAATGTACATATAAGAATATTTGGTTCAAATTTTATGCATGGCTGGAGAATGAGGCACAGAAGGGATAATTAGTTGAAATCTGCATAGATATGTATTGGATTTGTTGACTGGAACCAAAAAAAATTTGTATAAAGAATCCTATATGTTGTTATGTATTGTTGGAAAATTAATAAAGACTTGTCGTTTTAAAAAAAGTTTCTTTTATGCCATTTTTGTCTTACATACCAACCTGTAGGTTCTCTCTCTCTCTCTCTCTCTCTCTCTCTCTCTCTCTCTCTCTCTATCTCTCTATCTCTTTCTCTCTCTCTCCCCCCCCCCCAGGTTTTAATTGTTGTTTTTCTATTAAGCTTCTTTAGTATATTCATGAAAAAAAGACAACAGTGGGTTCGGCCCGAAGGGGAACAAACTGTAGCAGAAACGGGAACTTTCTAATTAAAAGCACGAAGGGCCCAGCTTGGTGTGGCCCGCCATTTGCGGCACTGGGCAGGGGACAGGGAGGTGGCCAGATGCTGGATGGGGGTGGAGCGGGTGTGTGGTGGGGAAAGCAGGTCCTCCCTCCCTGCCTCTGAGCCAATAGCAGAGTTCTGGGCCAATAGCAGAGATGGCCAGGGGGAGGGGAGGATTTAAAGAGGGGAACTGTCGCTTGCCTCCTCCGCCCAGCCTTTGTCCTGCTATCAAGCAGCTTGCCCACCCATCCCACCCTCTAGGCATACCATTTAGTGTCAGTTACGCAGTTTGCTGAGAGGGAGGACAATGTTTTCATTGTTGTATAGTTTGGAATTGTTAGTTTGCCGTACGGCTCGTTTTTTGTAGATCTTCTCTTGTCACAATTTTCAGGCGGTAACAGCATGGGAATAGTCCTGCATGCCATTCACTGGATATGGGGACCACCTTAAGGGGTCTTGGTGTGAGGGCTAACGGGAGCAAGCATGCCCGGGGACTACCAGCGCTTGCCCTCATGACCAGATGGCAGGGGGGATCATGAAGGGGTGGTCGTCCATGTGATCCCGAACAACCTGCCATTTTGCAATCTTCACCCATGCCGGCTGGCTGGGTGATGGGGTTCATCGGCTGGCAACGGGTCAGCTGATGCATCGGATCCGGTGGACCCATTCTGTGCCAATGCTTCTTACAGCTGTACTCAATAAAGTTGTGGCCAATTTAATCCACATTTACAAAATCTGTAGTGAGTGTGGTGATTTCTGGCGAGATCGTTGGCATCTGATCAAGCCTCCCCTTCCCACTTAAGAACTAGGGCTGCAATAGTCTGTTCATGAAATCGGGTAACATTCCTAGAATCACCATATAGAGAAGCAAGATATGCAAAGCCAGTTGTGTGGATCTGAACTTTGTTTCAGGAGGCAGCTGTGTTGTTCTGCAGTAGAAGAGCCGGATTTGAATCCAGTAGTACCTTAGAGTCAAAGCCCCCTTCATCAGATACCAGCTTGGAGTAGACAGAGCATAGATTCTGGACTGGCGCTATCTACATTCAAATACCCGTGTAGCCACAAAACTCCCTGGATGACCTTGAGCAAGTTGCTGTGTCTCAACCTACCTTGCAACGGATACAGTGAGAATAAAGCGTACTCTCCGTGTATGCTGCTTGGAGTAACAGTCAGACACAAACAGAAACTCAGGCAAATGCTCCTTTGACTGAAAGAGTCGGGAAAACTACTCAGATGTAGTTAGCTTATTCCCTTCAATGAACAGCAGTGACCCATGTCGGGAAACAGTGCCACATGGTAATGAATGCATTGTATTCCTCTCTCCGTTTCTTTTCTCTCTCGGTAAGCTGTGTGCGCTTAGGGGTCAGCATCAGCTATTGAGGGCAATGCTATAAGATGCTCCAGCCTCTGCCAGTGCTTTGGTGTCAGGTTGCATTGTGAGTTAGTTTGACCTGCATCTCAGCCACTGGTATGAAAATTCTCCACCAGGGAATTTAGGACTGGCTCCCCTCCCCCCTATCACCGGAAAGAAGATGGCTATTCAGTTCAGCAGCAGGAGAGAATTGGCTTCTGGACTCTCTTTGCTTAGAGGGTCCACAGCTAAATTGAGCTTGTGCCATTATCTCACTTCCCAGAATTCTGCCTGGCAATACTGTCCACCAATCGGGGACTCTCTTCAGATGTTCATTTGCAAAGGTATCACTACATTATTCACCTGCAGCTGCTAGTTAAGAGCTTACCCCAGGACACCAATTAGAACCTAATATGAAGTAACACATCACTGCAAGAGTAAATAAATGCTCCAAAGTAGGATCCTCTTACTCTTCCATCACAATTTAATTGAGTAACACTTATAATGAGGCCTTTGAAAATAACATTTTTTTAAAAATCACAACTGTTGGAATGTGAAGACACTGTGGAAAAAAGAGCATTGGAACAAGGATAATTCAGTCCACTTGATATTAAGTGAAAATGCCATACTAAGGGTGGACCCACATCCCAATACACAGATAATTTAATATACACAACTAAAAGAATCACAAAACCAGACTGCAAATGTCCATATACAGTGAAACAGTTGCATCCACTATGAGTGGGGTGTTACTGTATTAATTATGTTTACAGTATAAGCCATTGATAAAGGCAGTTTGCTGAACCATGGCCGGTCACACGGGCTGGATATCGCAAGGGGGAGGCGTGGCTGTTTGCCCCGCAGTGAAATAACGCATGACTGCGCGATCAGGCATCCCCTCGCGGTCCCGTCGAGGTCCCGTGGTTAGGGGGGAGGTGCCGATCACACGACGCGCCAAAGAAGTGGCGCGGCACGGCAAACGGGGTTGTGTGTGTTTTTTTTAACCTGAAGTATGCGCATGCCCCGTTGGGTGCTTGTGCACATCCCTGGAGACTTCGGGAAAAAAACCCTTTTCGCAGTGGGACATGGGCGGGCGCCGGATGCCACCGGAAACGCGATCAGACGCCCGCCCTTGCCCCGCGGTTTCCGGAAACTAGTACCTCCGAGGTACTAGTTTTTAACTGTGCATCTTTGGAGGAAAGCCTCGGGTTCGCCACGGGAGCTCTACGCTTCCCCGATGTTGCGGTGAGATCGTGCCTGGAAAATCCACCTATCTTCCATCGCAGTAGCGTGGCTACTGCTCCGTGTGACCGCAGCCCATGTATGGCATTTTGTTCTGTTTCATTGTATGTGGACATTTGTATTGTTTGCTTTTTAGTTGTTGCAATATTAACTTACTTGATGAAGAACCAGCCTGGTGTTGTGGTTAGAATGTTGGAGTATGAATAGGGAGGCCTGGGTTCAGATCTTTGCCTTGGATCTCACTATGTGATCTTTCTTCTCAGCCTAGCCTACCTTTGCAGGGTTGTTGTGATTATATAATGGCGGGGGGGTGGACCATGTATGCCATCTGAGGCCTTTAAATGAAAGGCAAGATAAAAATATGATAGGAAGAGAGGAGAGCATGACACATGACTGCTATTTTCAGCAGCAACTGTTTGTTCATTATTTTAACTGGAACTTGAGGCTGTTAACAGATTAAAAACCCAAAGAGGGATTAATACATGGAATTCACTGCCACAGGAGGGGGTGGCAGCTACAAGCATGGACGGCTTCAAGAGGGAATTAGATAAACATATGGAGCAGAGGTTCATCAGTGGCTATTAGCCACAAGGTATAGATAGGAACTCTCAGTCTGGGGCAAGGGATGCTCTGTATTCTTGGTGCTGGGGGTGGGGGCAACAGTGGGAGGGCTTCTAGTGTCCTGGCCCCAGTGCTGGACCTCCTGATGGCACCTAGTATTTGTGGCCACTGTGTGGCAGAGTGTTGGACTGGATGGGCCATTGGCCTGATCCAACATTGGCTTCTCTTATGTTCTTATGTTCTCACTAGCAGAAAAGCCCGTTGTGAAACCGATACAACGGGATCTAGAAATATGTGGTCTGTAACGAATGCATAGGCTGGATGGTGGTAAGGTAAACAGTAGTGGGTGAGGGTGGGAGGGGGTGGGGGAACGTCGGTGGCGGCCGGAGGCCTCTGCATCCCGTTGCTGGCCCTGGAGTGAGTGGGGGGAAGGGACCCGGCCTCGAGTTGCTGGCCCAGGAGGGGGTGGGG
>NW_015172040.1:447030-455124 GCF_001447785.1 Gekko japonicus | reverse complement strand
CCCCCCACTCCAGGACCGGAGACAGGAGGCAGAAGCCTCCGGTCGCCCACTCCCTTCCCCTCCCCCCCCACCCACTCCCAACAGGCACTGAGGGGAATGTAGGGTTGCCAGCTCTAAGGAGGGAAATACCTGGAGGTTTGGGGGGTGGATTCTGTAGAGGGCAGCATTGGGCGGGGGGGGGGCGGAAGGACTCAGCAGGTATAATGTCATAGGGTCTACCCTCCAAAGCATCAATTTTTTTCCAGGGGAACTGATCTCTGTCATCTGGAGATCAATTGTAGCAGTGGGAGATCTCCAGGTCCCACCTGGAGTTTGGCAACCCTTGGGGAAAGTCAGCTGCACAGCAGGGGGTTGAAGAGAATGGTTTGATGGCTGCTGGGCCAAGATTGGCAGCAATAGTTCCCCAGAAGCAAATGGCTGGTTTGGAGAGTGGAGTCTATGGCACTGTACCTGTCTGAAGTCCCCCTCTCCGGGCTCCACCCCTCAAATCTCCAGGAATTACCATACCTGAAGCTGGCAACTTTATCTCCTCCCCTCTCAGCAGCCTCTTTCTAGGCAAAAATCTGTCTTTCTCATTAGCGGGGGAGCAAATCAGCTTACTTCATTCTCTTTGGCTTTGCGATCTGTACAGCAACACTGTAAGGTAGGTTTGGCAGAAAGTCTGTGGCTGCTCTGAAATCACCCAGGCAGCTTCCATTCCAACTGCCTTGCGGGGGGGGGAGTTTGATGTGTGGAATGGAGTGAAGTCCAATCAGCTTCCATATGCAAAAGACCTTGAAGGTTCCATATGCAACTGAAAATTCCAACTGCCTTGCGGGGGGGTGAGTTTGAGGTGTGGAATGGAGTGAAGTCCAATCAGCTTCCACATGCAAATGACCTTGGAACGCTGGGCGGGACTGCACAAAGCAGCCAGTCAACCCAGCCAGTGTGTTCTGAGTGGCAGTTCTTCCGGCCTAACACTAAGGAGGCCAAATTTAGAATGTTCAATATAGAATGTTCTTATTCAATTATATATAAGGAGAGATATAAAATGTGAGGTTTAAAGCATCAAATGATTGAAACTGCTAGTGATACTATAACTTTATAAAGGATATCTGTAAGAAATGCCAATTCCTCATAACCAGAAACTCTGAAGACTCGCTTCAAAAGTC
Source organism: Gekko japonicus (assembly GCF_001447785.1). Classification (NCBI taxonomy): domain Eukaryota; kingdom Metazoa; phylum Chordata; class Lepidosauria; order Squamata; family Gekkonidae; genus Gekko; species Gekko japonicus. The sequence goes on along the minus strand of NW_015172040.1, from coordinate 453,973 downwards.
CTGTCTTTACAGCTCTTGTCAATTGCACGACAGACAGAACCTTCCTAACTTCTTCCAGAAGGGCTGGAACAACTACAGAGAAAGGCCATGTTCAGGCAGCAACAGAATGCACCCTTGCAGGGTTTGGAAGAGGCAGCACGTGCTGCTTTGCTGAGCAGAGCTGCTGCATGGCTTGTATCTGGAGAGACAGCCCTTCAAGTAAGTGGGCCCCACTTTGTGAAGGACTTTAAAGGTGAACACTAGCACTAGGGTTACCGATCTCCAGGGCGGCCTAGAGTTCTCCCAGAATTGCACCTGATCTCCAGACTACAGGGCACAGTTCCCCTGGAGGATGTGGCAACTTCAGAGGGTGAACTCTGTGTCAGACCATAGAGTCAAGGAAAAACAGAAGTCCTAGAATGAGCTGTCCTCCCAAGCACTACTCCCAAGTCTTCTTATACTGGAGTCAGCACCTGTAACTAGCTCCTCAAATTGGATGCATGTAATCCCAGCCTGAAGTACTTTGAAAACTATCAAGAAGAAATGCCAGGCTTCTAAGCTGCAATTTTTAGTTCCCTTTGTCTTCATGCAGTTATCACTAGTACCCGTGCTTTGTGTTTTTTTTAAACTCAACTTGATACAAATACGAGAACTTTCCTTTTTGAAAAAGCATCTGAATACAGAATCTTATATATTCCATGCCTTCTTAACCTTGTAACCTTTTACACCAAAAAATACAAGTCTCTATAAAAGGGCAAATTCCAAGCTTTTTTTAAAAAAAATCAAGACCTAGGTAGTATGTTGATATTTAGCACCATCTCGAAAGTACCTTTTAAAGCTTGACAAGTCTGAGCTACCACCAAATTATTCTAAACATCGTGGTTGTCTTTTGTGTTTGTTTTTTTAAAAATCCATTGCGGCTTGCTGTTCCAGAATACTGGCTTATTAAGTTCTTCTCGGTGCCATTACAGTTGCGAAATGTGAGACTGTTTTGAAAACATCCCTTAGAGCTAGACAACAATAATTAACAACATTGCAAGTGTTGAGAAGGGAACTAGCTGATAATGACTCAGCCTAATGTCGACGGAATGCAATTAATCATGGATACTACCCATAGAGTTTAGGATTTATACTCGGTTATTAAAAAAAATCCTGATGAGGCGGCTTCTCGATCCCGCACACATTGTGCGAATGCATATGCATTAAGAGTATCATCTCTCCATAAGCAAAAGAAAGCAGACGGGAGCTCTTGGAGGCCTGTATCAACTAATATGTTTGTTACTGCTCCATTATGCAGTTATTCACTCATATTCTCGGAGGATGGTGGTATCTAGGACAAGCAGCAGCTCATCCTTCTTATCTTCCCAGCAGACATGGAAGTTGCCAATGTATATAGCATGGTCTACATCAGTAACTGTGGATATTAGCCAAACTTACATTGTCATGCGTGCTTTTTTGTGAGGGTTAAAAAGCTTTTCCTGTTTTCATCAAATTTTGGTACACACTTCAGATACACTTGGGTTGCAAAACTGAGCAGGAGTCTTAAAAGTGGTTGCCAGGCTACAGTCAGTGTGGAATACAGGGATTATATCCCTCCAGTGCTGAACAGGTTGTCATCCCAGCAATAGCAATCCCCAGGAGATGGGTGGAGTTTCAACCAATGGTCACTTCCAGTGTGGATCCAGAAGTGACATCACTATGTTGGTGCAACATTCTAGGATTCACCTGAAACTGTGGTAAAGCAGTAGAGTTAGGGGTGAATCCTAGAGTATCATGCAAACATGGTGATGTTACTTACGGGTTTGCACCAGAAGTGGTGTTGCAGCACTGGCTCAATGCCAGTTCACACACACACACATTTTGTTCCTGCTGCTTCACTGATGCAGGGCCTGGGGCAGGAGATGTGGCATACATGGTGCTGAAAGTTGTGTACTGGTTGCCTGTATTTTCTGAGCACAATTCAAAGTTCTGGTTCTTACCATTTAAAGACCTAAATGGCTTGGGGCCATGGTACTGATAGGGCCACCTTCTCCCATACTGTCCAGTGTGCCAGCTAAGATCTTACCAGCCCTGTTCTCTGTGATCCACATTCTGAGATGAGGTGGGTAGTGACCACAGACACAGGACTTTTTCAGTGGTGGCACATTGCCTGTGGACATTGCCTGTGGAATGTCCTACCTCTTGAGGCTTTCTAGATACCTGCTGTACTCTATTAGGCTCCTGGCTATAATGTTTCTTTTTACCCAGTGTTTTAATTGAGATGATCTTTTAGGGTGAGTAGCTCAATGTTTTATGGTAATTCCAAGTGGTCAGCCATGCTGGTCTGAAGCAGCAGAACAAAGTTTGAGTCCAGCGGCACCTTTAAGACCAGCAAAGTTTTATTCAAGGTATGAGTTTTCATGTGCACGCACATGTTTTCAAATACATTGGGGAAAGTGTGCATGCACACGTAAGCTCATACCCTGAATAAACCTTTGTTGGTCTTAAAGGTGCCACTGGTCTTTAAATTGGTTCTGATGTTTTATACTGTTTTTGTGGGTATTTAATATTGGGTTTTGCTGTTAATTTTTATGGTGTTGTGGAAATTGCAGCTGTCTGTCTCTCTCCTTGTCCAGTGCACACATCATGTTTGCCTACGTGAGTGCTGGTCAAAGAATGATCCTTCACATCTATATATCTAATAGCCACGGTGCCCCCTGCGTGCGGATATCTAAATCTGCACATTGGAGGCACCTACGGGGCAAAGAGATTTTCCTGCACATTTGGGGCAATCCCCAGATGTGCAGAAAAATGTAAAAAGTTTGAAAAAATATACAGGGGATATTTAAATCCCCCCAAAAGTACAAGAGCATTCCCTGCGCATGTGCAGAGAATGCCCCGGCAACTGTTCTGCCACTGCTACTCAGGCAGGAGGGGACGGGAGAAGGCTTGGCGGGCCAGCGGCTGTGAACTGCTCAGGCCTTGCCGCGGGGGGGGGAGGGTAAGGAGAAGGCTGGGCGGGCTGAGCTGAGGCCTCGGTGCCGGGGGGGGGAGAAGGCTTGGTGGGCCCGGTGGCTGGGAGCTGTGCGGGCCTCACCATTGGTGCGGGGGGAGGAGGCTCACCTGCAGCTGCTTCCTTCTCCTCATGGAGCTCCCCCCCGTGAGTATCGCAGGTTCCCCTTCTTGTATTTATATAAAACATAGATTACGATGTAAATAACCACATTTTCCTACTTCTTGAGGCAGCACCCAAGTAGGCAAATATCACTGTTTTATCAGTAATATATTTATTAAAAATATTGATTAGCTTACTTTCTTCCTGACAAAGTCACGACACAAGGCAATACCAACAAGTTGTTGACTTAATTATTCAGACTATTGTGCTGTTAAGCCACCTGCATGCACAGTGTGGAAAAAGGATACAGAAGATAAGATAGCAGCTGCACTTTACTCTGCTCTGGTTAGACCTCACCTAGAGTATTGTGTTTAGTTTTGGGCACCACAATTTAAGAAGAATATAGACAAGCTGAAACGTGTCCAGAAGAGAGCAACGAAGATGGTGAGGGGTCTGGAGACCAAGTCCTATGTGGAAAGGTTGAAGGAGCTGGGCATGTTTAGCCTGGTGAAGAGACGACTGAGAGGTGATATGATAACCATCTTCAAGTACTTGATGGGCTGTCATCTGGAGGATGGTGTGGAGTTGTTTTCTGTTGCCCCGGAAGGTCGGACCAGAATGAATGGGTTGAAATTAAATCAGAAGAGTTTTAGCTAAACATTAGGAAGAACTTCCTGACAGAGTGGTTCCTCAGTGGAACAGGCTTCCTCAGGAGGTGGTGGGCTCTCCTTCTTTGGAGGTTTTCAAATAGAGGCTAGATGGCCATCTGACAGCAATGCGGATTCTGTGCACTTAGGCAGATCATGAGAGGGAGGGCAGGAAGGGTTGCCTCAGTGCTTAGTTCTTGTGACCCTTTTTTACATGCCCAGGGAAATGCTGATTGCCACTTTGGGGTCAAGAAGCAATCCTGCAGGGTTGGGTTTTTTTTTTGTCATCTTCTGGGCATGGAACAGCAATCACTGTGGGTGTGGAGGGGGAGGTATTTGTGAATTTCCTGCATTGGTCCCTTCCAACTCTATGATTCTATGATCTGCAGTTAATTTATTATCTGTTTTTGGAAGGGAAGGAGCTGCGGTGGCTCAAGTGGTTAAGACGCTGAACTGCAGGCTGTGGAAGGTCAGTAGTTCAGCAGTTCAAGACCCGGGTGCCGCAAGACGGAGTGAGCTCCCGTCTCTAGTTCCAGCTCCTGCCAACCTAGCAGTTCGAAAGCAAGAAATTGCAAGTAGATAAATAGGGACCACTTTGGTGGGAAGGTAACAGCGTTCCGTGCGCCTTGGTGTTTAGTCATGCCGGCCACATGACCACGGAAACGTCTTCGGACAGCGCTGGCTCTTCGGCTTTGAAATGGAGATGAGCACCGCAACCCTAGAGTCGGATTCGACTGGCTTTCAAGCAAGGGAACCTTTTACCTTTGGAAGGGAAATGTCTTTGAAAATATGGGTACCAATATACCATATCCCCACTCCTCCATTTGCAGCTGCTGGGTGACCTTGGGCAAACCATAGTTCTGACAAGAGCTGTCCTTGAAAAGGGCAGTTCTTGAAAGAGTTCTCTCAGCCCCACCCACCTCACAAGGTGCCTGTTGTGGGGAGGGGAAGGGAAAGGAGTTTGTAAGCCACTCTGAGACTCCAAGTGAAGGGCGGGGTATAAATCCAGTCTCTTCTTCTTCTACACATGCACAGCAGTTATGTGGATCTACTTTGTGAAAACTATCTGGATAAAAATATGAACATTTGGTTCCAGCATGCCCAAAGGCAGAAACATCCAGAGAAATAAGTGGACAACGTATTCTGCACAGCTTTTTGCTCTGTTCCTGGTCATTGCAATCAGAATGGAGTAATTCTGCAGAAACAATTTCTGTTAGTTACATTTCTCTCTGTTCCCTGCTTCCCATCTCTCTTTGGCTAGACTGAGAATTGTGGCCTGCTATTCCGCTCTGTATAGGTGTGTTCATGATTTGTATTAAAAATGAGAATATTCTTCTTTTTTTGCAGCTGCTATCATGTTCCACTTGATCAGTCCAGCTTAATAGGGATTTGGCATTTGGAAACTGACCAGAACCTTAACCCTCTGAAGTGAGTTTCTCTTAGTTATTAGGAAGGCAAAATATCACTGAAAATCCCTGAATGTATTCAGAGAAACGCATCTGAGTATGAGAGAAAATCCTGCAAGCTGTAACTCCCATTTGCCCAACATACACTTCTGTTGCAAGAAGGCCTTGAGCTTCAACTCCCACTGCAGAAGTTCATTTAAATAAATGGATTCTGGAGATCTGCAGAGATCTGAACCAATGACTGCTGTTCAGATTCTGTCCCAGTGTTTCAAAGCGTTACATGCTTTGAGTTAATGTATTCCAGGATACTCTGCGGCGTTCTTGACTTCAGAAAGGAGATTGTAAAATGAAAGCAAATAGCTTGATAGGCTGCCGTTGCAAGGCTTAATTGACAGAACTGAGATCGAACCTCCCGAAAAGCCCCATTATGACTGCTGTTTAGGGGAAGTCAGGCTGTTGAAAACTCTGCAGGGATGGAGTCCTCAATTTGGAGCTGATCCCCACTATACTTCCTGGGCCTGTTTTCCATGTTCACTGACTTTTCTTGACAGTCCAGTCTGGTGGATAGTGCTGCCAAAAAGCTGGCTTCCTAGTCAGCATACGGCCGCAATGACATATTGAAGGATTCACCCTGGCTTTCTCAATAGAAAAGCTGGACCTATATTGGACTATGTTCACCTCTAGACGAGCTTGCATTAATAATCACATGTTTACCTGTGTACTTCATTTATACATTGATTTTCTCTCCACTGGGGGACTCCACTCCTCTGTTTTATTTTCACAATGATACTGTGGGGTAGATTAGGGTTGACCGTGTGTGACTGGCCCAAGGTCACCCAGTAGTATTCTGTGACAAAAGTGGGGAATTGTATCTAAGTCCCCCAAGATCCTAGTCCACTACACCATAAGGTTCCCCTTGCTCGAAAGCTAGTCGAGTCCGACTCTAGGGGCGGTGATCATCTGTTTCCAAGCTGAAGAGCCAGCGCTGTCCAAAGACTTTCCCGTGGTCATCTGGCCGGCATGACTAAATGCCAAAGTGCACGGAATGCTGTTTCCTTCCCACCAAAGCGGTACCTATTTATCTACTTGCAATTTCTTGCTTTCGATCTGCTAGGTTGGCAGGAGCCGGGGCCAGAGATGGGAGCTCACTCCGTCACGGGGCACTGGGGTCTCAAACTGCCGAACTACAGACCTTCCAGTCTGCAGCTCAGCGTCTTAACCGCTGAGCCACCACAGCCCCTAGCCACTACACCATACTGGCTCTTTAAGCCAAAGACTGATCATGTGCACTGCCTCTTGAGTTCTCCTGAGAAGGAATGGGCACATCCGTAGCTTTGTGGGATTGCCCCCCTGGAAACTGCAGCCTGCTACCCAATCACTGTCTCTGTTTTAGCAGTGTTTACTTGGGGAAATATCTGATGATTCTGCAGGTCCTGTAACACACACACACACACACACACCCCGTTGACTCAGTAGTGTGCAGCAAGTGGGGAAATGCATGTCGCAAAGATGCCACATCATGAATTGTTACTTAAAATTGAAATCAGGATGGACTTTTGGGCACCAACCTTGTCTGTGCTAAGGCGCAACCTGTTAGAAATATGAAGGGTATCAAATTGGAGAAACCACCCAAATAGGAAAATACAAGGGGCGGACCAGCGATACTCGCGGGGGGGAGGGACCTCCACACATGAGGCAGAGGAGGAAGCAGCAGGAGGAGGTAAGTTCCCCCCCATCCCGCTGGTTCCTCCCCCGTCTCCTCCACCCCCCCTCAATTTCCCCCCCTTGCCTTCCCCCCCATGCCGCTGCTCTCTCCC
>NW_015172040.1:439246-446789 GCF_001447785.1 Gekko japonicus | reverse complement strand
TCGCTGCTCTTTCCCCCCGCTCTCTCCCCCCTCCCTCCAGCTCGAAGCGAGGCCCACCCCGAAGCGAGGCCCGAGCGGCTTGCTGCTCGGCCTCGCTGCTCTCTTCCCCCCCCAAGCGTCGCCGTCGACGGAGGTCGCAGAGCATTCCCTGCTCATGCGCAGGGGACGCTCTGTGACTTTTGGGGGGATGTAAGTATCCCCCCAATAGTTTTTTAAAGTTTTAAGATTTTTGTGCACACCTGGGGACCGCCCCACGTGTGCACAAAACTCTCCCTCCCCCCCAGGTGCCCCCGGTGCGCGGATTTAGGTATCCGCACACCAGGGGGCGACTTCAGAATTAGATATATAGATGTTATTTTTTTATGGGAGCAGGAGAGGGGGGGGGAATCAACATTGTTCCTAAATTCCTTACGGTGCTTTGATTGCATTAACGGTATATTGGCATTGAAAACTATATCGGATATTTTTAAAAACCTCTCTTATTTTCCCCCACACATTTACAGCATCTACAAATTATATAGTCGAGAGTAAGAGGCATTCTTAATGCAGTTTATGAAATTCCACTCAGATGGTTGCTAAGGCTGCTTTGCCTGAACTTAAGAGTTCTGAACTCAGCTGCAATTTACAAACAAGTTCTACTCTAGAAAGACACTAGCTATTTTTCTCTACAACTATGACTCTTTGAATATGCTACCCTTTGTTTCGGTATCATCTCCCCCCCTTTTCCAAACTGGAAACTATGAATCAGTCTGGTTCTCACTTCTAAGACACTTGACGACTTCCTAGAGCACTGTGATGGATCTAAATTTAGGCAGCTGGCATTCATGTGCATAATAAACGCTTGTTAGAGGTGAAAATGAGCCTGTGATATATTTCTGCTGTAGTTAATTTTACCAAAACCATTCTCACATGTTGGCTGATGCTGGGACTCAGTGCTGAATTCAAATCAGTTTAGACTGATAGTACAGGGGACAGATTCACACATTACATACAGTCAAAGGAAAGTTGTAGCCAATCCTGGCTCTTTTTAAAGTGTACCTCCTGTGATGCTTGGTCTGGTGACATTCAGAATTTACATTTTTAGATGGACTCGTAAATCTTTGATGTGCACCTTTAAAATGGACAGTGTCTGAAGGCATAATAGGTGTGTGTGTGTGTGTCTTAGAGCCATGAGGCTTAAGTGCACTGGAGCAGAATCTTTTTGACTAAATTAAAAGTAAAAAACATATATTTCTCATCCCACCTAACCCCCTCCCCTAAAAAAACCATGTAAAGTACCATCTAGTCACAGCTGATTTATGTTGACCCCATTAGGCTTTCAAGGCCAGAGCTGAACAGAGGTGGTTTACCATTACCTGCCTCTGCATAGCAACCCTGAGAGCCAGTTTGCTGTAGTGGTTAAGTGTGCAGACTCTAATTTGGGCGAACCGGGTTTAATTCCCTACGCCTCCACTTGCAGCTGCTGGATGACCTTGGGCAAGCCATAGTTCTGTCAGAGCTGTTCTATCAAGGACAATTCTGGAAAGAGCTCTCTCAGCCCCACCTACCTCACAGGGTGTCTGTTGTGGGGAGGGGAAAGGAAAGGAGTTTCTAAGCCACTCTGAGACTCTGAGTGAAGGGTGGGGTATAAATCCAATCTTCACTCTGCCCTTAAACCTTGCTGGGTGACCTTGGGACAGTCACACAACCTCACAGGTGGAAGATAAAATGATGGAGAGGAGCAATGTTAGCCATTTCGTGTTTCCAATGGGGAGAAAAGCAAGGTATAAATGAAGTAATAAATAAATAGCAATAAATTTATTAACAATAAATAATTAATAAACTATTAAATTAATAAACTGGGCCATTTCCCTCTCCTTCCCTCCCCTTTTTTTTGTTTTGTAATGAACATCTAGCGTGACAAAGAGTTCTGGGAAACTCAAAAACCTGCTCACTGTTTTGCGGCAGTTCAATCGGGCCTCATATCCCAAAGTGATGTTTGCGGGATTTTTTAAAATGGATTATTACCCACAGTCTAGAGAAGAAGAGAAGAGAGAAGAGATTGGATCCATACCCCGCCCTTCACTACCCAAGGGAGTCTCAGAGCGGCTTACAAACTCCTTTCCCTTCCCCTCCCCACAACAGACACCCTGTGAGGTAGATGGGACTGAGAGAGCTCTTACAGAAACTACTCTTTTTCGAAAACAGCTGTGCCAGAGCTATGGCTTGCCCAAGGCCATCCAGCCAGGTGCAAGTGGAGGAGTGGGGAATCAAACCCGGTTCTCCCAGATTAGAGTCTGCGCACTTAACCAATACACCAAACAGTCTAACAGAGGTAATAGAGGGTTTTTTTATTCTACTTAAACCCAGCGCAGGGGTGGAAGAGGACTGTGGAGAGACTACGGTTCATACCGCCCGAGAACTCCAACATCATTTTCACCTCTGATGTTTCCCCCAAATAGCAGGAGGTATATGGAGAAGTTTGCATTGTTTTCTGTCAAAGAGAAAAATGTCGTTTCTTAACTGCACCGGCTGCCGCAATTCTGAATTAATGTTTCGATATGTGTGTTACACTCATGATGAACATTTAATCTTCCAGCTATAATATTCAGTCAAGAAAAGTCATTTTATTTCCAGCTGAATAGGCATTCTATTGTACTGAGGAAGTCAAACAAAGTTATTATTTGGCTCCTTGCCAAGATGTACAGTATAGAAAGGTCATATTTTTAATAGCTTTGTACTCTATAGTAATCAAATTTGTAAGCCTGGAGAAATAAACTACTTGAATATATCAGTGTTCCTTGTGCATGTTTAACCACTGCCGTGCTGTGCTGGGAGTATCACAGGTAGTTGTGTTTTCTTCTTATCTTACTTATTAGCTTAGTACAGGAAGGCACAGCGTGCTAATCAGAAGCCGAAGGGGGACCAGTGCAATTTGCAGACATTCCTATTAGCATTTTTCAGTGAAGGAAGGGCTAGGTGGGAGCTTTGTCCAATCAGGCAGTCCCACAAATGCCATCCTATCCTCAATGTGTACCTAAGATTGGGGATGGGTGATGTTGATCCATCATGGAGTGATGTTCTACATTGCTTGTAAAGGAACTGGTGCCCAGCTATGAAAATCTAATGTAGAAGGGCACCTGCCTGTTTTTCAAATGATGTGCAGCCTCCTAATTCACTTCTACCAAGGGGTGCGCTATATACCACATTTTCTTTGGGACCTGGGTACTTGCAGGCTTTAACTGTTCTGTGGGGTAGGATCAACTACCCATGTTGAGCCTGTAAATGTAGAGCAACGTTTACCCTACTTATTTAAGGAAAAGAGCAGGTGTGTCTATCCAGAGATGCTTCCTATGCCACTCCAGACAAGTTAGAGCTTTAATAGTGCAAATTTACTGCAGTCTACACTCTTTAATCTCACTGGGCTTTAATCTGAGTAATTCTGCATAGGGTTACACTCTAACAGGGCAGTTCTAAACACAGTTACACTGTTTTATGTCTACTGAAGTTATAGGCTTAGAAGACATTGTGGAAGTAATAATCAGAATGTTGAATTAAGCTCAGAAGTTTTTCCTAAGATCCAGCCGGTACCTCCCCGCCCTTAATTTAAACCCATTATTGTGAGTCCTAGCCTCTGCTGCCAACAGGAGCAGCTCCCTGCCCTCCTCTAAGTGACAGCCCTTCAAAGACTTCAAGAGAGCAATCATGTCCCCCCCCAACCTCCTCTCCTCCAGAATGAACATTCCCAAATCCATCAGCCTTTCCTCATAGGGCTTGGTCTCCAGGCCCCCAATCATCATCATTGCATTCAGATGACAGCAACAAACCTGTGTGTGTTCATTCCAGGGGGTGAGCCTGGAAGTCCTCCAGCTGGCATTCCTCCCCCTTCTCTCTTTGTGTGCAGCTCAGAAATGGAAGACTTCCTGGTTTGAACAAACTGTGATTTATTGCAGTACCCAAACTGCATAATTTGTAAAACCACGGGTTTTTAAATCTTGCTTGCTGACCAGAATTCTGAACCAGGATTTTAAAACAACTGTGGTATGTTTGGGATGTCTGACTGCAGCTACTGTCTTGATAAATAGCTAGACAGACAGACGGACAATAGCTGCAGTCAGACATCCCAAAAATACCACAATTGTTTTAAAATTCTGGTTTAGAATCCTGTTTTGGGGGGCAAAGAGAGAGAGAGTTGTGGGAGGAACAGAAATATCATCCGTGCATGTTTATATGATTGAGTCCAGATTAAATGAGTAATTTTTAAAAAAATTGAATATTCACTAAACGTTTAACTTCTAAGAAGAGAGACAATTGGGCTGGGATAGCAACATGTCACCAATACAGACGTGGAGCGTGGAGGCTTGTATAGTAGAGAGCTAATTGTGTGTTCAAACTAACGATTGAAAGCTCTAATGTTAAGAGCCATAAAGTTGGCTGCGTAAAGGTAAACTGATTTGTTGTGAGATTTGTAACTTGCATCAGGCACACAGAGTTAACAATTTTGTTCCCTTAAAAAAAGTCATTTCTGTTCTTTTCAGATGTTCAAGAAGCGTTTTGGAATGTAGTTAAAAGTTCAATTTAAATTCCTCCCTTAAACCCTTGTGTACATAGAAGACCTTAGACTGCATCCCTTTGCTGTTCAGGCAAAAGGTGTAAATGTCAAAGCAAAGAGCAGCAAAACCTTGACAATCACAGTGGAGAAAATGCTCACCTTTCCCCAACCTTTAGCAGAGGCAAAACCAGCTTTCTTTCAGCATTCTGGCCGCAGGTCTTTTTAATTTTAGATTAGCTTCTATTTTTACAATTTTGTGATAGCAGTTGCTATAAATTGGCTTAGATTCAATGGACAATCTGATTGGCCAGAAGAGTTATTAAGGAGTAGCACAATGGCTGAGAGTTGAGTGCCTGCCAAGGGGATTAATTAATGTCAATTGTATTGATGTTTTTCCCTGATATGGGCCCGTGTCAGTCTTCAGCAACAATGACAACTTATCGTGCAAACAGCAGTACTTTTTAAGGTCCTTGGTCCTATTTGACCCAGATAATCAAGGACCTAGAAGTGAAAGTAAGTCACTTGTTCACTCAAGTTTTGCAGGAGTGCAGAAATATCACCTGAACCATTCAGGTTTACTAAGGTAAGATAGCTTTTTTTGGTTATTTCTTGGCTGATTTCCCAAAACTGCCTCCTTTTGATGGTTGGTGGCACACAGCTGAATTCCTCGGGTTACAGATTCAAGGGCAACAGTGACTTTAAGAGGTGGTCAGAAAAACCAGGATTGTCCTCTCAGTTTCCTGTACATGATGTGTCTTAGAAAAGGAAGAACTGTTGAAGAGAAGAAGGGTTGGATTTATACCCTGCCCTTCCCTCGGAGTCTTAAAGTGGTTTACAATCTTCTTCCCTTCCTCTCCCCACAGCAGACATCCTGTGAATTAGGTGGGGCTGAGAGAGCTCTGAGAGAACTTTGCTCTTGAGAGAACATCTCTGAGAGAACTTTGGCTGACCCAAGGTCACCCAGCTGGCTGCAGGTGGAGGATAGGGGAATCAAACCTAATTCTCCAGATTAAGAGTCCACTGCTCTTAACCACTACACCAAACTGGCTACACTAACACTACACCAACAGTTCCATATGAAACAGTGTGTTATGGAATCCTCATCAGATCATTCAGTGGTTTGTTATTCCATATCCCCCAGTTTAGTTGGTCTAAAGAGTTTGAGGCTCATATTGTGGTTGGGATTTATGAATTCAATTGCTGCGTGTTCAGTGTATAACAAATACCTGTACATTATGGAAAGGGTTTGTTTTAACTAGTAAATAATCTCTCACTAGCTAAATTAGAAGAGGACTCCTTAGCAAAAATGGCAGTCTTTCAAATGGCCAGATCAAATTAGTTAAAAAGTGAATTGAGATAACACTGGTTGACTGTATCAGATGTAACCAGTGACTTGCTTCAGAATATTTTTCCCCCCCTAAATTGAACACGGGATGTGTCATTGGAAAGGCAGGTTGATTGCCTGTGAAAAAATATTAGTTAAGCTTGGAAGAAGATACTCAATGAGCATGTAATTCACAGTTATACAAGTCCACAACTTGAATTTGTCAAAAATAGAAATAATAGCCATTCTGTTACTTTTCCTGTGTGTACTTTCACATTTTTTTTAAAAAAAGGAAGGAATCTGAAGTTTGCAAAAGGAAGTACTTGTGTGGTGCCTGAGCATTGTATACTTTCATTCCCAAAATGTAATGTGACACATTGAGAAGGGGCTCCGGTCCAATGATAGAGTACATGGTTTGCACATGGTTCAGGCCCTGACATCTCTGTTAAAGGATCTCAGATACCAGGCCAGAGAAAACCCTTCTTTACCTGAGATCCTGGAGAACCAGTACCAGTTAAAGTCTTTGATTCTGAGCTCAGTAGACCAATGAGCAGAGAGGTATAAGGCACTGACTGCAATGTACCAGAATGTCATAGTGGATGACCAATTGAGAGCTGAATTTACGGGGAAATAAATGCATAATGAAATCAATAGGGGAAATACATTTAAGAATCCTGTTCAAATATTCATTCAAGTCACATAATCCAGTATGAAAATGCAATAGCACCCAGGGTATCGTGACCTCCATGAATATATCAGGGAGGGTAGAGCTGTCAAAACCTATAAAACTCTTCAGCTGCTACCCAAGAAAGCACCTGGTTCAGCCACTTTGTTGAGTCTAAACAACTCAGGATCTGTTTAGTGCCTGGCTGGGATAATCCAATACAGCCAACCTTAAATTCCATGATCGAGGAAACGTAGGATATGAATTTAACAAATAATTTATTCCAGTTTTAGCTTTATCAGTTTCTTCTCCATCTTTTCAAATTATTAGGGGGGCTTTTCCAGTTGTACTTCTTCCACTCTTGCTTGGGGACCAAAACTCTTGTTTGTACCAGCACCCAGAATCAAGACACAAGACATCGGATGTATGGGTTAAACTAGGGCCCTGTTCATACGAGGCGGTTTGGGCCGGGAGGGGGTCAGAACAGGGGCAGAGCAAATGGGCGCGATCCCACGGCAACATCTGGGAATCGTTGCCTGCCCGTCCCTGATCTGTCCCAACCGCCGATAACACGCACTAAAAAAGAATCACCTACCTAGGTGGTTGTATCCAGTACAGCGCCTCAAGCCGGGACGTGGGATCGGCTGGCCGGCCTTGCGCCGGCGCATCCCGGCCCCCGGCCGTATTGCGCATGCTCAAGCATGCTCAAAACCTGGTGAGAGATGTGGATTCGCTTCTGGAAGTTCTATGGGTTGAAATAGGGGGGCCAAAAGGAAACTTAACACTGGGAGTTTGTTATCGCCCACCAGATCAAAAGATAGAGGAGGATTATAAAATGATGAATGCCTTAAAGATAGCAACTAGACAAAAACACTGTGTAATAATAGGTGATTTTAACTACCCACACATTGATTGGGTCAATATGTGTTCTAGCCGGGAAAAAGAGATTGAGTTTCTAGACACTCTAAATGACTGTGCTATGGAGCAGATGGTCACAGAACCTACCAGGGGAGAGGCGATCCTT
>NW_015172040.1:439082-439219 GCF_001447785.1 Gekko japonicus | reverse complement strand
CAAGACCTGGTGAGAGATGTAAAAGTGATTGCACCGCTTGGAAACAGTGATCATAATGTTGTTGAGTTCATCATTTGTACAAACAGAGAATTGGCCAAAAAGACTCACACAACCATTTTTAACTTTAAAAGGGGTAA
>NW_015172040.1:438764-438927 GCF_001447785.1 Gekko japonicus | reverse complement strand
GGAAAAAGCCTGCATGGTTAACAAACAGAGTAATGGAGGCTGTAAAAAGTAAAAAGAATTCCTTTAAGCAGTGGAAAGCTAGTCACAGTGAGGCTGATAAAACGGAACACAGGCTATGGCAAATAAAATGCAAGTCTGAGGTCAGGCAGGCAAAAAGGGAATA
>NW_015172040.1:410243-437798 GCF_001447785.1 Gekko japonicus | reverse complement strand
TGTGTGACTGCAATAAAGAAGGCCAATGCTATGCTGGGGATTATTAGGAAGGGTATTGAAAACAGATCAGCCAATATCATAATGCCCCTATATAAATCAATGGTGAGACCTCATTTGGAATACTGTGTGCAGTTCTGGTCACCACACCTTAAAAAGGATATTATAGCTTTGGAAAAAGTGCAGAAAAGGGGAACTCGAATGATAAAAGGGTTGGAACACTTTCCCTATGAGGAAAGGTTAAAGCGCTTAGGGCTCTTTAGCTTGGACAAAAGACGACTGAGGGGTGACATGATTGAGGTTTATAAGATTATGCATGGGAAAGAGCAGGTAAAGAAAGAGGTACTTTTCTCCCTTTCTCACAATACAAGAACTCGAGGGCACTCCATGAAACTGCAGAGCGGTCGGGTTCGAACGGATAAAAGGAAGTACTTCTTCACCCAAAGAGTGATTAACACATGGAATTCACTGCCACAGGAAGTGGTGGGTGCTACAAGCATGGACGGCTTCAAAAGGGAATTAGATAAGCATATGGAGCAGAGGTCCATCAGTGGGTATTAGCCACAAGGTATAGCTAGGGGCTCTGGGGCAAGTGATGCTCTGTCTTGGTGCTTGGGGGGGGGGTCAACAGGGGGAGGGCTTCTAATGTCCTGGCCCCACTGCTGGACCTCCTGATGGCACTGGTATTTCTGGCCACTGTGTGACACAGAGTGTTGGACTGGATGGGCCTTTGGCCTGATCCAACATTGGCGTCTCTTATGTTCTTATGTTCTTATGCATGCGCAGTTCGGCAGCCTCCCCCTCCCATCTGACTCTTCCTCCCCGGCATCTGATCGTGCCGGGGAGCGATGCGCCGCGGCTCAGGGGATCTGTGGGATCCCGCCGCGGCGTCTCAACTTTGATGTGGCTCTGATTAGCCGCAGTTCAGCCATCCTTTTCCCTGCCGTGTGGCAGGGACCTAGGTTTCAGTCTGAGTTGCTCCTAATAAGCAGCCTGGTGTGACTACCAGCATGTTGGAAAAACCCACTCTGGCTCCAAACTTGGCCAGCATTCCTATTGGTTTTATCCAAGCCTGTGCAGTGCTGCAACATGTTATGCCTCATCTCCTTCATGTCACTCAAGCTGGTAAGGATTTGGTTGATTCTGCTCAACACCAAAGTTGTCCTCTCCCTAACCCTTCCAGCCACTCCTGCCAATGATTGGCTAGTTTGGGAACAGGCCTTCATCCTTAGATGCTTTGAGGTGCTCGCTAATTACCTCTGTCTATCTTCCAGCAACCTACATTATTCCTGACATCACTTGTTACGGCCTAACCCAATGGTACTAACTCAGTGGCTCAAGAGCCATACCACCTGACCTGTGACTGTTGAGAGTTCTGTTTCCCAAGTGGCATCTGCCCTGTGTTTCAGAAATGTGGGCAAGGCCCTTGCCCGGTGGGGCTTGTGGTTGGCATGTGGTTTCCACATTAAAAGCGCTGCCACTGGAGAAATGGGTAAGGTGCCAGCTTCCCTGAGGTGCAGGCCTCATGCCAGAGTTGGAAGTAAATTTGGCTCTTTTTGAACAATGGTGATTGTGAAAGTGAATACCACAGGCCTACCAAGTCCAAAGACCAGGCCTAGTTATAATGAAACTACTAGTCCCTCAAACAATGGGGAGCAGATGAAAAAAGGCTCCATTCTGAGCTAGTTTGGAGTAATGGTTAAGTCCACGGACTCTAATCTGGGAGAACCAGGTTTAATCCCCACTCCTCCACTTGCAGCTGCTGGATAACCTTGGGCAAGCCATAGTTCTGTCAGAGCTGTTCTTTCAAGGACAGTTCTCAGGAGACCTCTCTCAGCCCCACCTACTTCACAGGGTGTCTGTTGTGCGGAGGGGAAGGGAAAGGAGACTGTAAGATGCTCTGAGACTCCGAGTGAAGGGTGGGGTATAAATCTAATCTTCTTCTAGTTGGCTTAAAAAATTCCTATTCAGTTTTTAAAACATGAGCAACTAGTTACACGTTCTTCTACAACAAGAGTGAGTCAGCTTGCAACAACACCTACAATTGGGAGGAGAAATTAGTTTTAAAAGTAATCTGTAACTCTCTACTCCGTTGGTTGGAGTACACAAGGAAAAATCCAGTTCAAGGCCTGTAAGAGCTTTGCACTTCCTTTGAAGTAGGGGCGGGCACAAAGAAGTGCCACAGCTTAATAAATGTGGATGATAATAAACACCGGCTTTGCGGTAATTTGTAAGAGGGGTGGGACAGCTGTGATAAAGAACACGTTGAGACTCAGACCATGAACTGGGGTTCAAATCACTGCCCAGCTCTGAAGTTCAATTCCGGGTGATCTTGGGAACTGCTAATTCTCAGCCATCTAGTTTAAATGTACATTTATAAAAAGGATCTCCCCACATTTCTTTGGAATTTTACTGAAGGCAATATTTTAATGGCAGTGCCAGATCTGACATAATATTTCTGTAGTTCTGACTTGGGGCAGCAAATCATCTCTCTTTTCCTGCTATGCTGCTAGGCTAAACTGTCCAAAAGCAAGCAGCACCCAGACAGCATTGTTAAAAGGGCTGAGCCCAAACAAAGCCGCTCTCTGAAGTAATGAGAAGGGTAGAATTTGTGGCAGCAAGCGGAATTGCCTTTAATTGCCTGCCTTTAAGGAGACTGATAGATTGAAGGAATAATGCAAGTGATGTGTTCTTAAACCAGACACGAAATCACCTAGCTGTTCCTTAATTGCACTCATTTGTATGACTAACACCCCCCCCACCCTCCCCAAAAAAGAGTTGTTTTCTGCGATAGATTGCAGGAAGCAATCTTGAACCCAACGTTCACTTCGCACATTTAATAAGGAGAAATAGGAGAGCCGGGGAGAAATGAAAGAGCAGGAAACCGCTCAGCTCATGTATGCAGCACTGGAAGCAATGTCTAAACTTCTGGAATGAGAATGTCTCGGTAGAGGAATGAAAGCGGATTCCCAGCCGTGATCCAGAAGCTAACTCAGATGTCATACTGGCTCATGCATGTTCTGCTGACAGGCACCTGAATACTGGGAAAGCAGGCAGCCTCACAGTGCATTGATCCTAAGCATCATTATACCCTTTTGAGTGCATTGATTTCAAGGGGCTTAGAAGGGGGGTGACTCTGCTACGAATGGCCCTGTTGGTTTTTGTGCTGCTAAGACCCAACACCACAAAATGGGGAAACGAAGCCAGTGAGCTGCTCAGCAGGGAAGCAATGGCTGCAGCCTCTGTCACTCGGCTCCCCCCCCCCTCTGTTTCCCCCTTCCCTCCCAGCTTTGCTTTTTTCAAATTATGTATTTATCTCCCAGCCCTAAGACAGCAAATGGTTAAGAGCCAAAGACAAAACCCACTGTGATGGGCAGGTCTCTGTGCAATCATCAGTAGAACTAGCTATTATAGCCAATTTAATAGCTTGAAAATGAACTCATTAGTGGTCTTTTATCAGTGGGAAAAAAGTCTATTAAATCCGGATGTGTGAAGAAGCAGTTCGGAGGCTCATTTCCATCCCGCTTGTGACCTGAACAAATCGGAGAAATGGTTTTCAAGGGACGGGGTCAGGCTTGACTGCGGTACAATATTTCCTCCTTGTGGGAGTCAACGGGCTTCTTTCCATTGGATTTCTGATGCAATTAATTTTCGTTTACGGGCTGTTCGTTGCTCTCCCCTCCATAAATACGCATTCTTTTGCATTCATCATATTGGTTTGTGAAGAGTTTACACCCTCATGTTGCCTCCCCGTTTTTGAATTGTTTGAGAGTATATTTGGCTAGGACCAAAAGCTGGTTTGTGCTTTGTACAGCACCCAGAGCACCAGTGTTTGCAACAGGAAATATGTGAAGTGTAAAGAGAACATAAGAACATAAGAACATAAGAGACGCCAATGTTGGATCAGGCCAAAGGCCCATCCAGTCGAACACTCTGTGTCACACAGTGGCCAGAAATACCAGTGCCATCAGGAGGTCCACCAGTGGGGCCAGGACATTAGAAGCCCTCCCACTGTTGACCCCCCCCCAAGCACCAAGAAGACAGAGCATCACTTGCCCCAGAGCCCCTAGCTATACCTTGTGGCTAATAGCCACTGATGGACCTCTGCTCCATATGCTTATCTAATTCCCTTTTGAAGCCGTCCATGCTTGTAGCACCCACCACTTCCTGTGGCAGTGAATTCCATGTGTTAATCACTCTTTGGGTGAAGAAGTACTTCCTTTTATCCGTTCTAACCCGACCGCTCTGCAGTTTCATGGAGTGCCCACGAGTTCTTGTATTGTGAGAAAGGGAGAAAAGTACCTCTTTCTTTACCTGCTCTTTCCCATGCATAATCTTATAAACCTCGATCATGTCACCCCTCAGTCGTCTTTTCTCCAAGCTAAAGAGCCCTAAGCGCTTTAACCTTTCCTCATAGGGAAAGTGTTCCAACCCTTTTATCATTCGAGTTGCCCTTTTCTGCACTTTTTCCAAAGCTATAATATCCTTTTTAAGGTGTGGTGCCCAGAACTGCACACAGTATTCCAAATGAGGTCTCACCATTGATTTATATAGGGGCATTATTATATTGGCTGATCTGTTTTCAATACCCTTCCTAATAATCCCCAGCATAGCATTGGCCTTCTTTATTGCAGTCACACACTGTCTCGACATTTTCAGTGAGTTATCCACTACAACTCCAAGATCTCTCTCTTGCTCAGTCTCTGCCAGTTCAGACCCCATCAATGTGTATTTATATTTAGGATTTTTGGCTCCAATGTGCATCACCTTGCACTTGGCCACATTGAACCCCATTTGCCATGTTGACGCCCACTCGCCCATCCTTGACAGATCCCCTTGGAGTGCCTCACAATCCTCACTGGTTTTCACCACCCTGAACAACTTTGTATCATCCGCAAATTTAGCCACTTCACTGCTTACTCCCATCTCCAAATCATTAATGAACAAGTTAAAAAGCAGTGGACCAAGTACTGATCCCTGCGGTACCCCACTGCTTACCACCCTCCACTGAGAAAATTGCCCACCTACACTCACTCTCTGTTTTCTATGAACTAGCCAGTTTTTGATCCATAAAAGGACTTGTCCTTCTATCCCATGATTTTTGAGCTTACTTAGGAGCCTTTGATGAGGAACTTTATCAAAAGCTTTCTGGAAGTCAAGGTAAATAATATCTATTGGATCCCCCTTGTCCACATGTTTGTTCACCCCCTCAAAGAACACTAACAGGTTAGTGAGACAAGATCTTCCCTTACAGAAACCGTGCTGAGTCTGCCTCAATAGGTTTTGTTCATCTATGTGCCTACTAATTCTTTCCTTAATAATGGTTTCCACCAATTTACCCGGTATCGACGTCAGACTGACTGGCCTGTAATTTCCCGGATCTCCTCTGGAACCCTTTTTAAAGATGGGAGTGACATTAGCTACCTTCCAATCCTCAGGAATGGAGGCAGATTTTAAGGAAAGATTACATATCTTTGTCAGGAGATCTACAAGTTCACATTTGAGTTCTTTCAGAACTCTCGGATGTATGCCATCTGGGCCTGGTGATTTTTCAGTTTTTAAGTTGTCTATCAGTTTTAGGACCTCCTCTCTCGTCACCTCAATCTGACTCAGGTCTTTCAACACCCCTCCTGAAATCAGTGGTTCTGGAGTGGGCAAGCACTTCTCATCTTCCACAGTGAAGACGGAGGCAAAAAATGCATTTAGCTTCTCAGCCATTTCCCTATCATCCTTCAATACTCCTTTTACCCCTTGGTCGTCCAAGGGCCCCACTGCCTCCCTGGCTGGTTTCCTGTTTCTAATGTATTTGAAGAAAGTTTTATTGTTGGTTTTTACGTTTTTTGCTATATGCTCCTCATATTCCCTTTTTGCCTGCCTGACCTCAGACTTGCATTTTATTTGCCATAGCCTGTGTTCCGTTTTATCAGCCTCACTGTGACTAGCTTTCCACTGCTTAAAGGAATTCTTTTTACTTTTTACAGCCTCCATTACTCTGTTTGTTAACCATGCAGGCTTTTTCCTATACCTGTTTGTGCCTTTCCTAACCTGCGGAATATATATTTTTTGAGCTTCTAGGATCGTAGTTTTAAATAGATCCCAAGCTTCCCCAATTGTTTTGACCCTTTCTACTTTTCCTTTCAGTTTCCTCCCCACGTGTCCCCTCATATCAGAGAAATTACCCCTTTTAAAGTTAAAAATGGTTGTGTGAGTCTTTTTGGCCAATTCTCTATTTGTACAAATGATGAACTCAACAACATTATGATCACTGTTTCCAAGCGGTGCAATCACTTTTACATCTCTCACCAGGTCTTGAGTGTTACTTAGGACCAAATCAAGGATCGCCTCTCCCCTGGTAGGTTCCGTGACCATCTGCTCCATAGCACAGTCATTTAGAGTGTCTAGAAACTCAATCTCTTTTTCCCGGCTAGAACACATATTGACCCAATCAATGTGTGGGTAGTTAAAATCACCTATTATTACACAGTGTTTTTGTCTAGTTGCTATCTTTAAGGCATTCATCATTTTATAATCCTCCTCTATCTTTTGATCTGGTGGGCGATAACAAACTCCCAGTGTTAAGTTTCCTTTTGGCCCCCCTATTTCAACCCATAGAACTTCCAGAAGCGAATCCAATTCACTTAGCCTCTCAATCTTTCTAGACTTTATACCCTCTCTGACATACAGAGCTACCCCACCTCCAACCCTTCCCCCCCTATCCTTCCGATATAATATATAACCGGGAATCACTGTGTCCCACTGATTTTCCTCATCCCACCAAGTTTCAGAAATACCCACAATGTCTATTTTTCCCTCCGACACCAAGCACTCCAACTCCCCGATTTTACCTCGGACACTTCTAGCATTTGTATAGAAACAGCTGTAATTTCCCTTACAAGTTAAGCCTGCATCCTTCCTCTTGCTATCTCGAGTCGTTGTCCGGCAGTCCATGTCACCAGCCATGGCCTCTGTGGACAATTTCAATCCACCTCCCTGTAGAAAAGCAACCGGTACCCCCTCACCTCTCTCAGATGAGCCAACCCGAACCAGAGACTTTTCATCTCCTGTCGGCTTTCCCCCAATATTCAGTTTAAAAGCTGCTCTGCCACCTTTTTGATTTTAAGTGCCAGCAGCCTGGTTCCTTCTCGGGACAAGTGGAGACCGTCTCGCCTGTACAGCTCCCTCTTGTTCCAAAAAGTATCCCAGTGCCTAACAAACCTGAACCCTTCCCCCCTACACCATCGTCTCATCCACGCATTGAGACTCCTGATCTCTGCCTGTCTCTCCGGCCCTGCGCGTGGAACAGGTAACACTTCTGAGAAGGCTACCTTGGAGGTCCTGGACCTAAGTTTCCTGCCCAGCAGCCTAAATTTCTCCTCCAGGACCTCACGACTGCATTTCCCCACATCGTTGGTGCCGACATGCACCACGACCACTGGCTCCTCCCCAGCACTATCTACCAGCCTATCTAAAACACGCGTAATGTCCGCTACCTTCGCACCAGGCAGGCAAGTCACCATACGGTCAGTACGCGGGTTCGCCACCCAGCTGTCTACCTGCCTAAGGATCGAATCACCCACTACCAAGAGCCCCCCTCCCACCCTGCTCAGGGATGGTTCCTTGGTGCAAAAGGAGAGCCGCTCACCAGCTGGGGAAGAGGTCCCTTCTGAGGGCACATTCCCCTTATCCTCAGCATGGTGCCCTGTTTCCCCTAGACCCTCATGCTCCCTGACAGCAGCGGGGCTGCCAGATCCAGAGTGGGACGTAGCTAACAAGTCCCCGAGAGTCTTTTCTGTGCGCCTAGCTGACTGTCTCTGCTTCTCCAGGTCAGCCACCTTGGCCTCAAGGGAGCACACACGTTCCCTGAGAACCAGGAGCTCCTTGCACCGAGGACACACCCAAGACTTCTGCCCAGTGGGCAGATAGTCATACATGTGACACTCCGTGCAAAACACTGGATAGCCCCCAACCCCCTGCTGGCATTCTGGCTTCATAATTCTTTTAAAATAAATAAATAATAAATATAATCCCCCTTTTTAACCCTTGGTATTTATGTGGTTTTTGTTATCAAAGTCAAATTATTTTACGGGAATTTTACGGGAAAGACAAAGAGCCTAGGGCCTTGTCTTTCTGGCTCTTTTTGGGCTTCTTACAGAGCCCCTAGTCTAAGAGCCACAGGCAAAGAGCCCTCGTGCCTCTGGCAAGGTGCTTCCTTAAATAGAGGCCTCCCCCAGCAGAGGTCAGGCAGCAGCTATTCCTCTATTCAAATTCAAATTCACCCAGGCACTCAGTCACAGGCAAAACAATGCCCCTTCCACTTCCTCTCAATTACAGGCAATCCCAGTCAAACAATGCCCGTTCCTCTCACACACTCAATCAGCCAGGACTCTGCAAGAACTCTAAGTGCTTCCACACACTGCTGAACACAGTTTTCCCACAAAATATCCTTAGCTGAATTCTCTCAGCTGAAAGCAAGTAAAAGAAACCCACTCACCTCTCTCACAGCTCTCTCTCCTGCTCCTGCTCAGAGCTCAGAGGAGACGTGTATTGTCCACTGTGTTAAGTGCACACACCAAACAGCTGTTGTCAGTCATGGTTCCTGAGAACATATCCATTGAATATCTCCAAGTATTTGAAGACAGGCCTCCCTTTCACACATTACACGTCATCAGCCACAAAATACTAGAACAGGACTTGTTAGTTTCCTCATCCTGAAAAAAACCTCGTCAGAAAAGGTGGAGGCAGGGTTTTTTGTTTGGGGGGGGGGGTGTGTTGGTAAAAAGAAGTGCCGGAACTCTTAAGAGGGAAATGAAATGTTCAATCTCTTTTTTTATATATATAATATGTTTATTGGGTTTTTATGTTTAATAGACACACATACATAAATCACAACAGAAACTTTTCATAATACACCACATTGACAGTTTGGTTGAAGTTAATCTTATTTTAAAATTCTCTCTATTCTTATTTTAACCAACTATCCATTTCACATTGCAACACTCACACTTTCCTACCATTATTCCTTATTCTTGTCTATAAATAAAAATCACCTTTTTCTAAAGGTAAAGGTAAAGATTAAATGTTCAATCTGTATAGTGAAAACCCATGAACTTTTAACCATTTTAAAATGATTTTGTCCAAGAGGTTCCGGAACTCTGTTCCAGTGCATTCCCTCAGAAAAAAAAGCCCTGGGTGGAGGAGCCTGCCAAATACCCTGGTACATCCCAAGAGGACATGCCATGCAGAGGGGGCGTTGTGCAGGAAACTCTACCCTTCGAATCTAGCTGTCCTGAGATGCCCCCCTCCTTGACCACTGCCACCTGGAGGGCTATTATGGTACCGCACCCACCCTCGTTAGCCCAGATGGAAGCCCTTATTAGACACTTGCTTAGCAGCCTGATGCCTCCCTTCCCTCAGTCCAGTTCCAGAATACAAGATGTTGCCATTTGTGCTTCTTGGATCACAACCTTCACTAATGGACCAAAAAGGGTGGAGGTGTCAAGGCTGCTGTAAAACCTCTTCTACCTGGGAAGTGTTCATAGAACATCTAAACCCCCTTTAATATTTTTAGTCCTACTTATCTGGTGGACAGTTCCATTCCCGTTTCGCAGTCCCGGGTGCCGCATGACAGAGTGAGCTCCCGTCTCTAGTTCCAGCTCCTGCCAACCCAGCAGTTCGAAAGCAAGAAATTGCAAGTAGATAAATAGTTACCACTTCGGTGGGAAGGTAACAGCGTTCCGTGCGCCTCGGTGTTTAGTCATGCCGGCCACATGACCACGGAAACGTCTTCGGACAGCGCTGGCTCTCCGGCTTTGAAACGGAGATGAGCACCGCAACCCTAGAGTCGGACTCGACTGGCTTTCGAGCAAGGGAAACCTTTACCTTTTTATCTGGTGGACAGTTCCATTCCCGTTTAGCAATCAAGTTACTGGACTAGCCCAGCCCTAGGAAACCTTCTTTGCTGGACAGCTCCACAGTATCCCAGATTTACCTCTCTGCTCCTGCGGTGGCAGAACAGCAAAGAGCACTGCCCTGTCAAACAAGAATGTGAACAGGCACATGTTGTCATCAGCACTTGATCTGAGGGGTGTAATATTCCCTACCACAAAAAAAAAATTGTGGGGAGAGATCAGAGGCTTCTGTTCAGTTATCTCTTGATATGCTACTTAGGGAAGAGCTGTCGCTTTCCCCCCCTCTTGGGTCACTTTGGTCAACTGCTAAAGTCCAGTAATGGAATTAAATTATGTTTCGAATTTAATTCCTGACATTCTGGGCACATGTAGTTAACTGTAAATTACCCAATACGGTTTTAGCCTGCTCTGAAACATAACCTTATTATTCCAGTCACAGCTTCTCGGTAGAATAGAAAGTCACCATCATGGTAAAAATCTTCTGTATTATGATGCCCACGTCCCCCAGCAATTCTCACTGGTAAACTGAGGTCAGGGATTCATTCGTTCCAGACCACGGCCAGGTGTTTATTTATTTATTTAAAACTTTTTATCAGCTGCCCTTCTAGCTGGTGGCACTCAAGGCAGCTTACAATACAAATAAAACAATGGCTGGTTATGAAAACACACACAGGACAACAGCTTAAAAACTCAACGAGGACTGCCAATAAATTTTTAAAAACTAGATCAGTTAAATGCAGTCCTAAATAAAAACGTCTTCAACTGCCTCCTATGGATCAAAAGAGAGGCAGCCAGGTGCTCCTTCCTGGGGAGGTTGTTTCATAATTGTGGAGCTGCCACTAAAAAGTCCCCCTCTCGTGTGGCCACCAAATGAGCGACTTTGATTGGCGGGACAATCGGGAGGGCATCTCCCCACAGTCTTAATTCCTGGGCATGAACATATGGTAGAAGACAGTCCTTCAGATACCCAGTTTCCAAGCCAAGAAGCAGGACGAGGAGGAGGTGGTGGTGGTTGGATTTATATCCTACCCTTCACTACCTAAAGGTGTCTCAGAGCGGCTTACCAACTCCTTTCCCTTCCCCTCCCCACAACAGACACCCTGTGAGGTAGGTGGGGTTGAGAGAGCTCTGACAGAAACTGCTCTTTTTCAAGAACAGCTCTTATCAGAACTATGGCTTGCCCAAGGTCATCCAGCAGCTGCAAGTGGAGGGGGGGGGAATCAAACCTGGTTCTTCCAGATTAGAGTCCGCGCACTTAAGCACTATACCAAACTGGCTTTAAAGGACAAAAACAACACCTTGATTTGGATATGGGAGGGGACTGGTAGCCAGTGTAACACGCTTCCAGTAGTTAGCCCTGACCAGCAGTCTAGCCTCAGCATTCTGCACAAGCAGCAGTTTCCAGACACTCTTTGGGATAACCCCCAGTACAGCACATTGCAATTGTCTAGACATAACTAAGGCATGAATCACTGTGGCTAGATCCGACTGTGTATTGGTTGTGTGTTGGCAGAAAGCTAGCACTCTTACTAAGGACTCACAGATTTGATTGGGAACTTACCTGTACAGTAAAAAATAGATACATGTTGGGAACAGAATTTGGCCAACAGACCATAAAAAGCCAAAAGTTTCCCTTTGGGCCAAATAACCACAGGAGTTCTAGCTGTACTGAGTTGGAATAAAATCTTACATACTCACTTGTCTCAAAGCTTGAGAGCTTCCAAGTTAGGATGGCACCAAGGTTTACTGTTGTTCGTTACTATATTCCCAGTCTTGTCATCCTGTTGACTGGAGAGAGCAAGATTGCAGGCACCACACAACCCGAATGATAAACAGAAGCTAGCATAGAGACCATGAAGTTCTCCCTCAAAAGGAGGAGCATCGCTTCTCTGCCTCGGGCTCAAACTTCCTCAGAAGGGGATCAAGAGGTCCCCGTATTCCCGTGTGCCCATCGCATTGGCCTCTTAAAACTGCCAGATGTCCACTGCCCCTTTTTGAGAACCTCAAAGAAGCACAAAAGGTGAGGACAACTTCAGAAATTTCTGAAGCTGCCAGTTTTATGGCCCTCCCTGCACACAAGTGCCAAACGTTGATGGGCATCTCCAGCAACTGGAATGGAGTCGTGTCTTATTCCTACAATCTCTGTCCCTCAAAACAGCTCTTATGCTTTGATGTGATATTTTATTAATCTCAGGACTGAATGAAACGTGATGGGAGGGGGAAGAAGAAGTGACTTGACATGTGCCAGGTGCAGCCTTTTTGACGGAAGGGCTCTCCCTGCCCCTTAAGATAAGGAACTAGCCCTGTATACTGAACAAAATGTCCTGGGATGCCACTGCTGGACACATCTGCTGCTCTTGCCTGATCCTCATCTAGCATCTTTAAACGGAGCTACCTCATGAGCAGTTCTCTTTTGCGTGTGAATGTGCCAGTGCAATGTTTGCCTAAACCATGGATCTCTGGTATGTTACAATTGCGTGCAGAGCAGCCGAAGGTCCAGTTTAAATGGGATCCTGGGCGCGCACACTGTTGCGTGGGTAAGTTTTTGCTCAACAGTATCACAGTTATATCAGCCTAAATCTGTAATAGGGACTCATTAGTGAAAGAAAGTGTGTGGGTGGGTGTGGCCTTTAATCTGCAATAGATACCTGGCTTTCTAAGTCGTATCCATGTGGAATGCATAATTGATTTAAGAATTAATTACTAGAAGATCAAGTGAGGTCTACTGGCTTAGCTTGCTTTTAAGTTATTAAGGCAAGTTCATGCAGGCGAGGTCTACCAGTGGCTATTAGTCATGAAAGGTTAAATTTGAGAGGCAGTCATGATCTGATTGTCAAACTCCCCCCAAAATGGAGGATTGCTACTAGGGATGATCGGTGTTCCCTTTTTTGTTTCTTTTTTTTAACATTTGCTTATATTTTTGTCCTGCTTTTTGCTCGTGGTTTTGTAGGCTGGTTTGTGCTTTGTCTGCCTGTTCTGTGGGTTTTATATGCAGCTATTACGGAATTATATGTACAATACATATGTCCTGTCATATAATTATTGACATGCAAATAGAGTTGTATAATATATTTATTTATTTATTTATTTATTTATTCGGTTTCTATACCGCTCCTTCCCGTAGGCTCGGAGTGGTTTACATAATTTATTTATATTCTTATCTATGGCCACATAGTATGGGGAGGTGACTGCCTACCAGCACCCAGACAGCAGGGTTCTCTTGTTGTTGTTGTTCTTTGCTTCTCGGCTTCTTTTTCGTGGTGGGCTTTTCCCATCCAACTCCTGGCGACGGCGTCCGGTGCAGGTATTATTTGTGTAGTGACTCCCTCAGGCCGGATCCCCGTGGTGCACGGCTGTGCAGTGACCACAGTTCCGGCATTCGCCCTACTGGCTCCGCCGCGCTGCGTCATTACACCACCGCGCCGTCCATTAGTCTCCGCCCGGATTCAGCCGCTACTCAGCGCCGGATATTCGCCGCTGTCACCGCTCATCGCCACTGCTGCCACCACCGCTCGTTTCCAATGCTCATCGCCACACAATCACACCACTACTCGCCAGTGGTCCTGCTGCACACCGCCCCATAGGGAGGAGGGTGCCCCCTGCTACCTAGGAGCAGGTACCCATTTATCTACTTGCAAGACTTTCGAACCGCTGGGTGGGCGGGAGCTGGGACAAGGGCTGGGAGCTCACCCCGGCCGCGGTGGGTCTCGAACAGCCTTATGGCTGTTCGCTAGATGGAATTACTGCAGGCTTTAACTGCCTGCGCCACCGCTCCCTTCTTATACCTCTTACAGGTGAAAATTGGTGTGAGAAAATGGTTCAAGAATAAAGAATTATAGATTCAGCTTGGCCACGGAAGAAGGAAAATGGAAACGAAAAGTTTGATGTCCAGACACCAGCAGTGAGGGATATGAAACCATCCCTGGTTGCTGTCACTCTGATGCCATTCTTGCAAGTTTCCAATGGCATCTGGATAGCCAACACGAAAATTCTGCTTCCTTGGTAGCCATCTAGGTGTTTCTAAGCAGTTCACAAGGATGGCATTATGGTCATAGCAATCCTGGACTATTTGGTCTGGGGTCCAGTCCTTCTGGGTTTTTCTCTTTATCCCTTTAAGGATATCATCATCCTCCGTGATATTCAAAGTGCTTCACATTCATGAACGTGTTGCAGTCCTTACAGCCACCCTGAAATCTCAGTTATCACTAGTATACCCATATTACTGATTGTGGCTATTAGCCACAAGGTATAGATAGGAACTCTCAGTCTGGGGCAAGTGATGCTCTGTATTCTTGGTGCTGGGGGGGGGGGAGGGCTGCTGGACCTCCTGACGGCACTTGGTATTTTTGGCCACTGTGTGACAGAGTGTTGGACTTGATGGGCCATTGGCCTGATCCAACATTGGCTTCTCTTATGTTCTTATGCTGAGGGAGGATGACTGACCAGTCTTGTCTTTCTTTCACCTTTCCTCCAAGGAACTCAGGGCAGCAAACATGCCCCCCCCGGTCTCATCCACACAACAATGCTTTAAGTAAGGTTAGGATGAGAGAGCCCTGACCTGGATCCCCCAGGCTAGCCTGAACCTGTCAGACCTCAGAAGCTAAGCAGTTTCAGCCCTGGTCAGTATTTGAAAGTCCAGGGTCACAACGCAGAGGCAGGCAATGGCAAGCCGTCTCTGAATGTCTCTTGCCTTGGAAACCCCACAGGGTCAGCATAAGTTGCAGGGCTCACCCTGTAAACTTCGTGGCTGAGTGGGGATTTGAATCCCGGTCTCCCAAGCCCCACACCCTAACCCTTGCACTGCATTGGCTCAGAGATAGAAAAGAGCAAGAGTCCAGGAGTCACTGCTCACTTCTCCAGATAACTCACAAACGCTCCTACCCTGCCACATGTTTTGTTAGTCTTTAAGGTGCTCCTGGACTCTTGCTCTTTTCTCCAGCTACAGGCAGACTAACACGGCTGCCCGTCTTGGCTTAGAGAGACTTCATGGCCAAGGTGAGATTCCAACCGGGCTCTTCCTCTGTTGTCGTTCTCTGGAGGCACTGCGTTAAACCGGCTCTCTGTGGAAATCCAGGCACAGAGAAACATGCTAATCCACCAGTTGCTGGAGGCATTGTACAAGTCAGGAACTTTTCATATGTCTGCCTGCTTTCATCTGGCTCGCACTGCCTCCGAGTGCATCACAATAGGACAGTGAGGTTATTATAAAGCATTGTTACCTGTGTACAATCGCTGCAGAGGATTGCTCGAGTGCTTATGCTCGGGGAAGCTTTTGAGCCCGACGTGCTGTAAATTTGTATGTAAAAATTTCAAAGCATGGGGTTTTTGTTGCAAAGCACATCTGCAGGCCAGTAACCAGTCTGAACGCATTTTATTGCCACGAAGTTAATTTAGTGTTATCTGAAGTCCTATTTTTCTGTTTCAAAGGCTTTCTGCATATATCACTGGGATTGTTAAGCTTTCACAAAGCAGAGAAGGGGGGGGGAGGCCTTTAAATAACATGCACATTGTTAACCTGCTGCCTTTTATTCTCTTCTCCTCACACAGTATGCACTGTACAAGAAAAGAACATGGTCACCTATCTCCTTGCTAGAGGAACTGTCATTCTTAATTCATTTATACAAGGTACTTAAGATGCCTTAAGCAAAGCGAGATCGCTTTAAAGAGAAATTAATGTAGTTTGACTGTAGCAAACCAGGGCTTTCCCCCCCCTAGATGTATAAAATATTCTTCTTAAAGAATAGGTCACACAGATCTTCCAAGTCAGTTCATTGCAGGGGGAAAAACCATTATGGGGAACATCTGGCCCACAGTTCAAGAGCAGGGAGAAGGCAGCGTGAACCAATGTGGTACACTGAAAGAGAAACAAATGTGTAATTGCTCCTTGGTGCTATTCTAGTCAGCTTGGTCTTCTGCTCTGATCGGAAGCTTTACATCCTTGGCTTGCTCCCCAGATTAGCTGCGGGAGGCTTTGCCCCCCCCCCAGGCAAGGTTCCTGCTTTGTGGACCTTCTAGGACAGTTGGTTGACCGCTGTGGGAACAGGATGCTGAAGCAGATGTGCCAGTGGTCTGATCTATCTAGGCTGCTCCAATGTTCCTAGAATATCCACCAATCCATTTCCAAGTTGCTGTGGGCAAAACGGTCGGCATAGATCCAGTGAGGTTTCAGAAGATTGTCAACAGATCAGCAATAATCTACAGTCATGTTTAGGGAAGCAATTTCCATTTAATGAAACAACTGTTTAAACTATCACGATTTTTGTTATCTAAATGTTTCAGTGTTAGCAAGATCACAATCTATTGAGCCTGCATACATATTCTTACACATTATCAGCTCTGTTACTGATTATTGTTAGAAAAAATGACATGTTAATGAGCTCCAGTGTCAGTCCGGTGTGGAGATGAGTAACATCAAGGTCAGCATTGGAGAACACACATTCTGGAGGAACATGCAGGCAACCCTTTGCCAATTCTCTGAGCCTTGAAAAACATTTTAATAATGTTTACAGCAATACATAAACAGTAAACGAATTTAACTTTATTAAACATAGCCAGTGCGATCCTAAGCAGAGCTATACCTTTCTAAGTCCATTGGAGTCAATATTTTACATCTCTTATACCACGGGAGAACAAGCTTACAGGGTTGGCTCCTTGACACATTCCCTTCAATAGGGGAGAGAGTAGTACATTTCTACCTGTATTTTTTTACTCTCATCCTTTCTCCTATTAATCTCTATCTATTTTTATTTATTTATTTGCTTCATTTATATCCCATTTTTCTCCCCAATGGGGACCCAAAGTGGCTATAACAACATTCTCCCCTTCTCCATTTTATTCTCACAACAAACCTGTGAGGTGGGTTAGGCTGAGAGTGTGTGACCATCCCAAAGTCACCCAGTAAGCTTCCATAGCAGAGGAGGAATTCTAACCTGGGTCCCCCAGGTCCCAGTCCGACATGCTGACCACTACACTATGCTGGCTTTCAGTCTCTCAGCTTTATTGTCCGCCTTTCTCTCTAAGACTCAAGTTGCACCACAACTAGGTGATCAGGGCAGTATGCCCCCCACACCCAGACGTGCATGTCCATTTTATCCTTACAACAGCACCGTGGGGTATTTGAAGATGAGAGAGGCTACCTGGCCCAAGGTCTCCCAGCTTCATGGGCAACCATGGATGAATCCCTACAACTGCTCGGAATGTTGCATTCCTGGATTGTTTTTCTAGTTCCAAGGAGTTTGGGTCCCACCAGTTCCCTGGCAGAATTCTGGGTGCCTTTCTCTCCTGCCTTTCCTCATTTCCCACCACCCCAGGAGTTGTCGGAGCTTTCATTCTCCACTGCCATTCCTGCCATACATGGACAAAAATTTCCCTGTTCGTTGGTAATTATATGCTAAAATAATAGCAATATGAATAAGGCCTAATATGGTAAAGCATAATCATGGTGTTACTTCTGATTTATCCTCCCCCCCCCCCAACTTCAAAAGAACTAATGCTAATTAAGCATTGTTTTGTATCAGCTTGTTGGAAAATGTCAATATGATGTTAATCAAAGGCATAATAACAATTAGCTAGTGGCTTGTGCATCATATCTGTAGTGCTCAGGCAGCTTAATTGTTTTAGGGATGTTGTATAAATCTTGTGAAAGGTCACAGGATGGTGTTTTGTTCATTCTCAATCTGAAGAAAAGGGGCTCTCCAGAAAGTATCTCACTTGAACAACAACAACAAAACTTTTTTAAACCAACCCCTTTCATTAATATATCACAATAAATACACTCTGTTCTTCGTGGCATTTATATCAGCTACAGTAATACAATAGAAAGGTTTATTTTAGGAAGGGGTTGCTGAATTATTTTTAGCTGGAAAGGCAGTTTACAGATTCAGGGAATTTACAGAACATCCAAAGAAGGGTGTAAATCCATTAAAGTCAATAGTTTTAGAAGGGTGTAACTCTGGTTAGGATTGCACTGTACATTCCTAAAATAAAGCCTCCTGTAGAAAGGGGAGACTCTGGGACTGAACATATGAAGCCTTATACCGTGTCAAACCCTTCCTGCATCAAGATCAGTATTGTCTACTCAGACTGGCAGGAACTCTCCCGTGTTTCAGGCTGAGCTCTTTCACATCACATGCATGAAGCTGCTTATACAGTCCATTGGGTCCATCACAGTCAGTATTGTCTACTCTAACTGACAGTGGCTGCCCAGGTTCTCAGCTGCAGAGGACTTTCACATCACATTCTGCTTGATCCTTTTGGCTGGAGATGTCTGGGATGGAACCCGAGACCTTCTGCATGCCGAGCAGATGCTCTGCCACTGAGCCACAGCCCCTCCCCAATTCCACCCACTAATGCCACCCTCCACCTATGGGTACAGCAAATAAATTAATAAGTGCAGTAGGTACAAGTTCCTAGGTAAGAGAGGTTTCTTGGCAGAGCACTCCACATTCGACTCTGTACCACTTGAGCAGATTGACTCTTAGTGGCCTCACCCTTAAGTTTACCGTCATTAACTAATTGCCATCCCTGAGTGGACCAAGAAACTGCCGTAGGTACCCAGCCTTAATGTGAATGTATTTCTTTCTCAGGAAATGAAGATACAGTAGGTAAGGAACGAGGTGAGATGCTGGAGGATAAGGGGAAATGGGAGGGAGCCCACTGCCTCTGCAAACCATCATGGATGGTAGTGTGGAATGAGGCCAGAAAGAGCCATTTTTCCCTTTTGAAGCTATTGGTTCAGTTCTGTCATCCAAACCTGGCGGAAGAGATGTGCTTATATGTCATTGTCTGTGTGATTTTGATCCTACTATTTATCCAAAGGAGCTGAGACCAGCCACATAAGTGGTTATCTCCTCTTATCCTCACAACAACTCTCGGAGGTTGGTTGGAAGAAGAATGACCAGCCAGGGTCATCTAGTGAGGGTCATGGGCAATGCTCCCTCTAAGCTGTGGAGTCTTGTGAGCAAAAATTCTACTTTGTGAGCTACTGGCATTAAAGTTGTGAGCAAGTGATTTGACTACTGCATAAATCAGTTGGCTCTGGAGCCATCCTTCCTGAGCGAAGACAAAAATGTGTGAGCAGGAGGCTAAGAAATGGTGAGCTAGCTCACACTAACTCTGCTTAGAGGGAACACTGGTCATGGGAGAAGGAGGATTCAAACCTGGCCTTGCCTGCTATAGTCTGACATTCTTAAATATAACAAATATAACTCTTAACTTCATCAAATGTACAAACGTGTGTGTGTGTGTGTGTGTGTGTGTGAATACAGACACAAAATATACATGCACACACAAACTGTAGTGTCTATGTGCAATAATAATTCCTATGAATAGTTGAATATCCCTTTGAAGCAGAGGGGGGTTAATGAAGAAATACGGCCTTGTTGCCTTCCTTCCTATAACAGAATCCTCTCCTTCAGGCCAGCTCGTGCCTTGCTGCCTTCTTCCCTGTCAACCTTTGTTTTGTGGCAATGGATGAGCAGTGAGTGAAGGTGCTCTCGTTCCTTCCACCGGTCCTCAAATTGCCGCAAGTATTCGGATGGCCACTTTAATTTAGAAAAAAAGAGAAAAAGCCCTGCCCTGAATAAATTGCAATGATGCTAACAAGGCGACAGCAGCATCTGATAATGACTTACATTTCCCAAACCCTCCTGGTGTCACAATTTCCTTATTCTGAGAGATGGATTTCATAAAGGTAGCACAAGCAGGCACAGTAAATATAGCAGTTCAGCCTCTTCAGCTGCCGATGCCTAATGAAAGCGAGCATTGAAGAAGGCAGTGCGTGATTATTTTGATTTGCAAGATGAGGGAGATCATATTTTTCCTATAAAGATTATCGGTTGTGGAAGGGAAGTACTTAGGGGTTTGCTGCCTCAAGGGGTCGGGGGCAGGCTTTAAGGTTTTATTGCTACAGGTGTGGCTCCACGTGCTCTCCTTTTTGATTAGGTTGTTTATTTCTATTTCTGTTATTGTGGTTAATGATATTTTTAACCTGATATTCCTCCAAGGCTCTTAAATGGTCCCCCCTCACCCACTTCTTCCTCACAAGACTCCTGTGAGACAGAGTAGGATGGAGAGATCACCGCCCCACTTCCTGTTTCCTGCTGCTGCTCAAAAGGAAACTCAGGATGGGATAAACTCTTACTAATAGTTGTTGGTCAGCTTAAATCGTGTTTTAGATGGCTCCCACACAACAAATCACACAACAAAGCACTTGTCAGGGAGGCTCTAGGATGATCCTGCACTGAGCAGGGGGTTGGACAAGATGGCCTGTATGGCCCCTTCCATCTCTGTGATTCTAGGATTCTGTGATTTAGGGTTGCCAAGTCCATCTTCCACCCCCAGCAGGGGACTTTGGGGGCGTTCCTGGAGGGGGCGGGGCATCCCCGACGTGATGATGTCACGTTGGGGACGTCCGCCCCCCCCCCCACCTGCCCATATGCTGGATCTCCAGAAAAGGCAGTTCCCTGCACTTAAAGGAGCCGGCGTTTCCCTTTTAAATGCAGGAGCCGGCGTTTCCCCTTTAAGAGCAGCTGCGTTTCCCTTTTAAGACCACGGATTTGGCATTTCCCTGCAAGCTTGTGGAGATTGGGCTTGGGAGGAAACACGGGTTCCACACACTTAAAGGGAGAGAGATGGGTGGCTGTGGGTGTTGGGGGTGGGGCTTCCCCCACTGGCCCTCTGGCCGGCGGCGGGTAGAACCCCCCAAAAAACGGGGGACTCCTGGCAAACCGGGGGGGGGGGTTGGCAACCCTACTGTGATTCTATTATTCTATTGTCTTCAGCGCTATACTACAGCAATGTATGACCATACAGTTTTATTGGTGGGATCAAATAAAAGTAAATATCCTTTATTTCAAACAGGTATAAAGAGAAGAGAGAAAGGGGGTAAAAGAGAGGAGGAAGTGGTAGGTGGTAATCAGAGTTGTGGTGAAATTGGGTGTATAGAAACAAACGTAGACATTTATTCATGATCAGACATTTACCTAAGCAGAATATATATGTGTGGAAGGTAGGGTTGCCAGCTCTGGAATGATTTTGGGGGCGGACTCTGCAGAGGGTGGGGTTTGAAGAGGAGAGGGACCTCAGCCGGGTATAACACCACCGAGTCTACCCTCCACAGCGGCAGTTTTCTGCAGGTGAACTGATCTCTGTCATCTGGAGATCAGTTTTCATTGTGGGAGATCTCCTGGTCCCCACGTGGAGGTTGGCAGACCTGGTGGAAGGCCCAGTCTCTGCTACTCTTTGAAGATTTCCTGGGGGATGGGGAGGGGTCAGATCAAATTGTTAATAACCGAGCATTGGGACCTATATTACACAAGTGTACATTTTTCTTCCATCAGTGTTTCAGGACATGTGAAGGGGGGGCAGATCTGTGTGTGATCACTTGATCACAGGTGGTGTCTTTGATCATTAGAATTGGTTGGCTGCCTGTATTTGGCATATTACCTCATGAACTGTCATAATTTCCCATACTTCCTTTGTTCTTTGTATGTAGAAGGGGTCGGCTGCTGTTGTTTGACCCCACTTGGTTGCCCATTGTATGGCTTCCAACGGTTGCAGAAGAGGAGGTCTGTGGGTAGACAGAGTGATCTGTCTTGAGTTCAGGAGCAGCAATAGAGTCACTTCCGCCCCACTTCCGGCCCTCATTCAGCCAGGAGGAGGCAGGAGAAGAGGGAGGGTAAGTTGCTTCCTCCCCTGCTCCCCCCGCCCCTGCCTGCTTGGGGCCAGGGAGGGCCTTCGCGGGGCTTCCTTGCACTCCCGCCGGCCTTGCAGGTCCACCACCAGGCCCCTCATGGGGCTCAGCAGTGGAGCTGCAAGGCCGGCAGTGGCGGCCGGGAATGTTGGGGGTGGGGTGTGTGGCCTTATGACACACTTCCGGTGATGTCAGGGGCTGTGGCCTTATGACACATTTCCGGTGATGTCAGGGGGTGTGGCATATGCTAATGAGTTATGCTAATGAGTTCCCTAGCTCTTTTTCTACGAAACGACCCCTGATTAAGACACATTTAGAAAGAATTGCTAGCCAGTCGGTTTGAGCTACTAGGCATTTCAGCCATTGGCTCTGACAGATCTCACTTCTGTCCTAAGTAGTTTGACCTGTTAAGTATTCCCATAATTACCGGCAGAACTAACATAGCTCACTGCTGTGTTTGCTCACTGATTCATTCCAACTGCTGCATCCATGCTAGTTGCCAGAGAATGAGCAGTCTTGGTTTTGCAGTAGCCTCTGTCTCAGTCAACATTCATAACTTACGTCCCCTTCATCCCCATATTATGCTAATTTTTTTAAATATAGAAATCTTGCTACTTAGACAACTGGTTTGTATCTGAGAATACGTTTGTCATCTATTTTCAGGAGCATTAATGTTGCATTCTTAACTGCTGTTGACTCGTCAATTCTGACTGTGTTAATTATGCACTTGAATTCCATATCCTTCCCTCCTTCCCTCCTACTACCAGTGATCGTTTCCAATGAGCTTTAACGGGCTTGGAAACAGTCAGGGTTTAAAAGACTCTGGGACTGGAAGGGATTCGAACTTTTTTTCTTGCATTTCATGTGTTGCGTTGCCATGGCAATGAGTTAGCCCTCTCTCTCTGACAAGTAACAAAGACGGCAGAGATGCCATAGCCAAAATAGTTCAAGGACTGGCACTGTAATATTTGAAAAAGATCCCTTTGCCCACAAGACTCGATTTCGTTTTCTGCTCCTTCCTATAACATTGTCATTCCAGCTGCGGAGATGGACTGGCAAGTCCCCTTTGAATCCTAGCCCTCTTTCTGCTCTGTGTGCTGGACTACGTGCTACTCACAAACAGAGCTGGCAACATCGCCCAGTTTTCACGCTCTCTCTTTCTCCAGGTTTCCCCCCCTTCCCTCTAGCCTCCAGATACTGAAACATTTGCCTTCCCTTCCATTAGTCACTTGGGGTTTCATCATCTCTCATCGCCTCGTTCAATGCACAGAGTTTGGGGAATTTTCTCACTGGGGACTTCTGTTGCTCAGAAGTTTTCTCTTCCAGTGGGGTTTCACATTCTTTGGATGATTTTTCTCCTCTATGAACTGTATGTTTTTAGCTGTTTTAGAATGCATTATCATTTTTGAGTTTTTTCTTTTTCTTTTTTAGCCTGCATTGGCCAAAGCTTTGATTTATGTTAAAGACCCCGCCTCCTTCTCTGACTGTGGCTATTTCTGGAAGATTAGCATTTCATAAGAGGGCGATAACATCGTTCAAGAGCATGTACACTGCTTGCACGTAGAAGGGAGAAGGATCAGCCCCACATCCCTGAATCTGCCAAACATCTGTCGATGCAAGTTGGTTTTTCCATGTGGCAGGGAATGTTGTAGAACAATCAGGGTCGCAGTTGCATGTACAGAGTTGACACACATGTGTGTAGGGCTGTCAGTGGATGTTTGACTGAACATGTGATTCAGGGTAGAGCCAGAAGACTCAAGCTCATTTGTCTTCCTGCATGTACCGTGTGCATACTTTCTAAGGTCTGCACAGCCATGCTTTTGTGCATGGGGCTCAGTACCTAACCACAAACTCCGCATTGGTGGTTCACGCTTCACCTTTTGCTTTATTGAATAGAAGTAAGTGAATGAGGAAGAATGGGAATTCCATGCTTGCATCCCTCCTGCACCCTGAACTGGATAGCCCTGGGTAGCCTGATCTAGTCAAATCTCAGAAGCTAAGAAGGGTTCACCCTGGTTAGTACTTGGATGGGAGACCACCAAGGAATATCAGGGTCGCGACCTGGAGGTAGGCAATGGCAAACCACCTCTGAACATTTCTTGCCTTGAAAACTCCACTAGGGGTCGCCGTAAGTCACGTGTGACTTGTCGGCAAAAAAAAAAAATCCCTCCTGCAAAGATGAAGCTCACTGACAATTGGGACTTTCTCAGATTTCACATTTCCCAAAGCAAACGAGCCATTTGCAGACATAAAGGTAGGAATCCATCATCACTGAGCTATTAACTGCCAAAGCTGAATCAGAATTGGAGCACGGGATCGAGCCAGGAGCCATTGGTTGATGGTTTGGCATCATGCTGAAAGGGGCTGTCTGAAATGTTCACTGTCTGAGTTTCATGCCAGAAGACAAGTAGCGATGATGTCATGCCGAAAGGGGAGGAGGGGCATTTCCCGGGGCTTCAGGTCCCCGGTGGTCCATTTCAGTGGAGCAGCCGCTGCAGGCTGTTGCTGTCTGCCACTATTACACTGAAGCAGCAGCCTGCAAGCATGTCTGCAGTGATTCTTTCTCGCTGCTGGAGGTGCTGTGGATCCACCACTTGCTGCCTCAGAGGGAGATGGGAGAGAGACTCTGGTAGGCAGCAGACAACTAGCCCTGGTGGACTGATTCAGCCTAGGACCCTAGCCCCAGATCGGGCTGTTGTTGTTGTTCAGTCGCACAGTCGAGTCCGACTCTTCGCGACCCCATGGACCAGATCACGCCAGGCCTTCCTGTCTTCCGCCGTCCTCTGAAGTTTGCTCAGTTTCATGTTCAGATCAGGCTACCCAAAAGGTTTTCCTTCCCCAAAGGTTTGTTGTTGTTTGATTTTGTATATAACAAGAAATGTGTTAAGTAGTAACAACATTTTCAAATAATGCTTTTTTAATAGAAATCTTAACGTGGGCAGTAGGGAGGGGTGAAGTGATTAGGTATTCATTTAACCATAATTCTGCAGTAGTGCTATTGCTTTGAAAATGATGGAAGGGTGTGTGTAGGGGGCAATAAATTCCATGCTCCAGAATCTGGTTATCCTAACTTTGCAGCCAGTGTGAAGAAATGCACCGTCACCGAAAATGGGCAGAGATACCATCAGGGGCAATTGGGCCCTGGGAAGAAGACTGGCTATCTGCTGCTTTGGAACTTATGTCGTTGGCCCGGATCCATCCTACCGGAACCCATCTTGGAACTGGGAACATCAGAGCACCAGCACTTTGTTGTACTATTGTTATGTTTTTATCTTGTTTTAATTGTTTTAATTATGGCTTTTGCCTCAATTGTTAGCCGCCCTGAGCCTTAGGGGAGGGCAGGATATAAATTGAATTATAAATAAATAAAAATAAATAAAATAAATGGTGAGCCAGTGGAGCCTAAGGCACACTAGGCAGTGACTCAGGTCTGATCTGGAACACTTAGAGCTGAGTCAGGGGCTGTCTGGGTTGGGGGAGGGGGAGCCACTGATACAAATGGAAATTGCGATCGGCTTCTGCTAATGCTGGGGACTTTCGTGCATGTAAAAGTGGGCTGGATAGGGGGCACCAGTTAGATTTTTTAAAAAACCTCTGTGTCTAAGTAAGTACGTCTAAGAGCCAGCATGGTGTAGTGGTTAGAGTATCAGACTAGGATCTGGGAGACCCTGGTTTGGTGTAAGAGCCAATTTGGTGTAGGGGTTAAGGGTGCAGACTCTAATCTGGGAGAACCGGATTTGATTCCCCACTCCTCCACTTGCAGCTGCTGGATGACCTTGGGCAAACCATAGTTCTGTCAGAGCTGTTCTCTCAAGGACAGTTCTAGAAAGCTCTCTCAGCCCCACCTACCTCACAGGGTGTCTGTTGTGGGGAGGGGAAGGGAAGGGAAAGGAGTTTGTAAGCCACTCTGAGACGCTGAGTGAAGGGCGGGGTCTCCTCCTCCTCCTCCTGCTCCTCCTCCTCTTCTTGAATCCTCATCCTGCCACAGCAGGCAACTAGGTGACTCTGGGCCGGTCATTCTCTCTCATCCCTGCTGTCTGTGCCCTCACCTTCTGAGATTAGGCAGGTGGCAAATTGAGAGAGAGCCTTCTCGGTCATGGCACTGAAACTATGGAACTCTCTCCCCAGGGAGATTTGTCTGTCCCCTTCTGTTGCCATCTTTCAGCAGTTGGTAAAGATTTTTGTTTGTTTGTTTGGCGTTCCCTTGGTGAGCCCTCCTTCCTGAGCAATGTTTTAACGTTATCACAAGATGTCCTAGTCCCGCTCTACACTGCATTGGTCAGGCCACACCTGAAGTATTGTGTGCAGTTCTGGAGGCCTCACTTCAAAAAGGATGAGGACAGAATGGAGCGGGTGCAGAGGAGAGTGGCGAGGATGATCGGGGGCCTGGAGACCAAGCCCTATGAGGAAAGGCTGAGGGACTTGAGAATGTTCAGTCTGGAGAAGAGGAGGCTGAGGGGGGATGTGATTGCTTTCTTTAGGTATCTGAAGGGCTGTCACTTAGAGGAGGGCGGGGAGCTGCTCCTGTTGGCAGCAGAGGATAGGACTCACAATAATGGGTTTAAATTAAGGGTGGGAAGGTACCGGCTGGATATTAGGGAAAACCTTTTTACAGTAAGAGTTCTGCAACAGTGGAATCAGCTGCCTAGGGAGGTGGTGAGCTCTCCCTCCCTGGCAGTCTTTAAGCAGCACCTGGACAAATACTTATCAACAGGCCTCGGTTCCTCTCGGAGCGCACCGGAGCACCGCTCCGCCAGTCAGGAGCCCAGGGGGCGGGCACATAAGCCCCACCCCCTGCTCCCACCAGCCATCAGTTGGGCAACCGGGGGGGGGCGAAATGTTCCCCTGCCTCCCTGAGCCCCAGGGTGGTGGCCTTGGACTCGTAGGGACAAATTCCACCTCTCGCACAAGAGGTCATTCTGGCTCCCCCAGCTCTCCTTAGGGGCTCTTTAAAAAGTTATGGTTGCCGCTGCTGTTCTCAGCGGCAGCTGCGACGCCCATGGGGGTGTGTGTGGGGCGAAACGTTTTCCTGCCTCCCTGAGCCCCAGGGTGGTGGCCTTGGACTTGTAGCGGCAAATTCCAGCTCTCGCACGAGAGGTCATTATGGCTCTCCCAGCTCTCCTTAGAGGCTCTTTAAAAAGTTATGTCCGCCGCCGCTATTCTTGGCGGCAGTTGCGACACCCGCGCAGGGGCGGGGGGCAGGGTGAAATGTTCTTGTGCCTCCCTGAGCCCCGAGGTGGTGGCCTTGGACTCGTAGCAGCAAATTCCACCTCTCGCGCGAGAGGTCATTCTGGCTCCCCCAGCTCTCCTTAGGGGCTCTTTAAAAAGTTATGGCCGCCGCCGCTATTCTCGGTGGCAGCTGCAATGCCCATGGGGGGGCGGGGTGAAACATTCTCCCTCCTCCCTGAGCCCCGGGGTGGTGGCCTTGGACTCGTAGGGGCAAATTCCACCTCTCGCGTGTGATGTCTGAGCGGCGTTTTTCCCCCACCGTAGAGAACAATGGAGGGGAAGGGGGCAACCTGTTTGGGGGCCCGTAGAATTGGACCCCCTGGTTCAATGTTCCTGAAACATGGCGGGTATCTTGGGGAGCGGCTCCAGCAGCTACCCTGCGATTTTGGAGCCTCTCCCTCAAACCCCCTCTCCTCCAGCCCCCAGAATGTACCCTATGTTTTCGCCATTGACTTCAATGGCCCATAGGATATAATGGGGCCGAACTGCAGGAAGCCAATTCAGATCAGAGAATCTTCTTCGGCCCGCAGCAGCCTGAAAGGGGCCTGAATGGGCCGTTTTCGGGGGTGCATTCGGTTCAGACGAACCGAATGCATATCCCTCCAGCAGCTGGCTTGCTCGGGCTCTCTGCAGCCGCGGGGGTCTCCAAGCAAACCAAGGGAAGGGAAGGTGGCGGAGCAGCTGGAGACATTGAGCCTGAGCTCCACAAGTAATGAGCACTCGAGCCCC
>NW_015172040.1:383394-409429 GCF_001447785.1 Gekko japonicus | reverse complement strand
AGTGATTGCCAGAAGTGAGATGCATCCTGAAGATGTGTCTTACAGATAATCTTACAAAAAGTTCTTTGCATTTGTATCATGCTTTCAACTTTAAAAGGATCATAATGCTGATTGTGTGAACTTAGGCAAATCACGAGAGGTAGAGCAGGAAGGGTTGCATCAGTGCTTAGTTCTTGTGGCCCTTTCTTACACGCCCAGGGAAATGCTGATCACCACTTTGGGGCCAGGAAGCAATTTTTCTCCAGGTCAGTTTGGCCCCCAGTGATCCTGGAGGGTTTTTTTTATCATATTCTGGGCATGGAACAGGGTTCACTGGGGTGTGGGGGGGTATTGGTGAATTTCCTGCATTGTGCAGGGGGTTGGACTAGATGACCCTGGAGGTCCCTTCCCACTCTATGAGCCTATGATTCTATAATTCACCCAGGCTGGCTGTGGGCACGCCAGCACCTCTGTCAGGCAGAAGTGCCTGAGATCCTCCCCCTCCCCTTTTCCTTTGCCCGACTTGGAGGCGAAGGGAAGGGAGAGGGGGGAAAGAATAGATCCCAGGTGCTTCTGCCGTCAGAGGGGCTGGTGGACACTTCCAGTGATGTCAGGGGGTGTGGCATAAGCTAAGTTATGCTAATGAGCTCCTGCAGCTCTTTTTCTAGGAAATGACCCCTGCTTATCGGGGATACTGTAGGCTGATCCTGCATTGAGCAGGGGGTTGGACTAGATGGCCTGTATGGCCCCTTCCAGCTCTGTGATCCTAGGATTCTATGTTGTTTTTATGTGTTTGTATGCATTTTCCTCTCTGTTTTTAATGGTTTTCATTATGTTGTGGGTTTTTTTGGTGGGGGTTGGTTTTAAAATATGATTTTGTTATGCATGTCTTAATTTTTAGCCACTTTGGTAGCCCTTGTGAGGGCAT
Source organism: Gekko japonicus (assembly GCF_001447785.1). Classification (NCBI taxonomy): domain Eukaryota; kingdom Metazoa; phylum Chordata; class Lepidosauria; order Squamata; family Gekkonidae; genus Gekko; species Gekko japonicus. The sequence continues at coordinate 408,522 of NW_015172040.1, read as the reverse complement.
AAAGGCGGGATATAAATTTCATAAATAAATAACCTAAGTCGCTGGGGTTGTTAGGATAAACTGGAAGAGGGGAGAGCAAGGTTGTGAATGGTCATAATATTGCAACATTTGGGGCATTATCAGTGCAGGTGGCAAAGGTCATAAGGTTGGATACTGTCAGCTGTTCCACTCCTGAACGGGGCCCTTTTGAATACCAGAAAGGCTGTGCTGGGGACTGCGGGACAAAGGCTGCCTGCGACAGGGGCTGCAATGCAGAGGGTATTCACAACAAATCAAACGGAAATGCCAGTAGGATCCAACCCACAGTAGATTATATTGTCCGCATTCCTCAGTGTGGGAAATCTTCTCATGATGAGCTGTTACTTTAAACCTTATTTAGACGTCACACATATTATAAAAAAACCTTTAAGAAGTATTTTCAGGGCATGGACTGGTACACGCTAAAATGAGGCTATAATTAATTGCATTTGGGAGACATCGTTGTAGGAGGATAAAAAGGGGAGAGTTCCTGATCATTTGACCAAGAGAGGAAAGGAGACGAGCTATCATTTCTTTCCAGTCCATTTCACAAGTTAGTGTTAACTTTTCTGCTTAAATATCATGTAGTTTTGACCTTTCATATTTGCACTCTCCCCATCTATTTCACTGTCTTTGCTTGTCACACATTCCTGAGTTCCACTGGATATTTAGGTTTAAAATAAGACACTACGGCCCCTGCCACACGGCAGGGGAAAAGCCCTTTAAAGCGCGGCTTTTAAAAGCCGCGCCAACGTTGATACGGCTCGGCGGGATCCCACGGATCCCCCGGCCGAGCCGCCTTTTCTCCCCGGCGCGATCAAACGCCGGAGAGAAAAGACGGCTCTAACCGGGAGCCGGCCGATCTGAGCATGTCGGAGCATGCGCAGTTCGGCTCCGGCCCGGGGTTGAGCCGGCGCAAGGGAGCGCCGGCGATCAGACGCCCGGGAAGAGGCGCCTCATCCGTTTGAACCACCGAGGTAGGTGGTTCAGTTTGAGGCGGTTCTTCCCGGGTTTGGGCCAGTTTGGAGGCGGAAGCAGAACGCTTCCCAGATGTTGTGGTGTGATCGCGCTGCTTTGATCCGCCTCCAAACTGTCCCGTTCCCGGGCCAAATCGCCTCGTGTGAACGGGGCCCATATTGAAAGAAAAAAATCTTTTGATGCTGCATGTCTTGAGTCCATTCTAGGCTAGAAAAGGGACTCATGCTTTTCACCCATGGGAGTCTGATACTAAGCCGTGTGCGGTGAAAACACAAGTTTGCATAGCGTCATAGCTATTATTTGTCCATTTTTCCGTAACTTAGAGAGCAATCCTACTCAGTTCTATTCAGTAGGGTTTACTGCTTACTATTTAATACGGTTTACTTTGTCTGCTTCTTCACACCAAATTTCCACCATTAAATTTTAGTGATTTCTAACATTATGTTTGCATCAATTACTTATAAAGGGCATGTGTTGTGAAAGGAGCAGGGACATCCCACATACCCCTTCCTCTTCTCCTCCTTCCTAGAGTTGCCAACTTCCAGACAGTAGCTGGAGATCTCCTGGACCACAACTGATCTGCTGAGTGACGGCAGGCAAGGGCCTACTGGGGGCAGGGTATCTCCTGCAGCTAGGGCAGATTTGGTAAGCCTGAAAATACAGAGGCTAACAACAACAACAACATATGAAAATAAATAGAAATGAAAAGGGCATATTCATGCATTCCTCGTCCTTTGCAGCAGGGAAACTGGGAAATTGAATTCCCAGTACTTTTACTGATCAGAAAAGCATTGGGAATTCTTGTTGAGGTTCAGAAGTGACAGTGAACATTTATATGTACAGGACATGAGCCCCCCCCCCCCAGCTGCATACTATTTGCAAGGGGTGGTTTTGGGGTGGGCTTTATGGTGCCCTGGCAGGGGGTGAGCCCATTATGAGTTAGACTTTGAATGTCAGAGATGTCAGATAATAAAGGATTGTTGTGTTTTCTGAACTGGAGGGAGGGAATCATTTCTAAGCCACCACCCCAATTATAAATTTGGGCACCATCGCTTGTTACCAGGTTAAGAATTATACTAAATACTGAGAGGCGCTGGAAATGTCCCTTAGGCAGAAGTTGGCATTGATGATACTGAGCAGATTTGAGGCAGCGGGAAGTTCAGAAATGAACGTTTCCACTTACGAAAGTCTTGGTGGTGGCTTTTTGCGAACCGTAAGAGTAATTTTCGTGAAGCATATTGTGACACAGTCATTCTTGACTCAAACTCTGTTAGATGTAGAGATGACTTTATCCTCTAACCGATATGAGCAGCTAACCTATTATGGTACTAACGAGTTAGAAACTGTGAATCAGAGCCATTTCTGTAATAGGAAGATTTCGCTTGTTGCAGGGAAAGGTCATAACATCATGACAAGCTGGTGTATTGATTATTTTTTTTAAAAGGCTGCACTAACCAACAGAATGCTCTGATTGCCAATTTATTTCAAGAGGACTTTTTCCTCTGTTGCTCTTGGCAAAGAATATGCTACATGGCTTTATGGCGTTAATATTTCTCAAAGGCTTTTTTATGAGCAGACTGAAGGCCTGGTTCTCACTGCGTTGGTGTACCACTTCAGACAGCGGTTGAGTGCTCACATGATTGAATGCTCCTCCATGCAATGAGAAGCTCTGCATATAGAAAATTAGCATGTCGGGGGACAGCTATTCTATAAGCCTTTCTCTGTGGCCTGCGTGAGCGAGATGTTATTCCACGAGTCGGGATGCAATTTTCCTAACTGTAGCCTTGATGGCAGCTGGGGAGAACATATTTTCCCAAGCTCCTCTGGGCCTAATTCATATTTGGACTGCAGCTGGGGGGGACCAGGAGCCTCTGCCTTTTCCCCTGCACTGTTTTCTAGAGCCAAAATGGCCCCGGGGGGTCTCCCTGTGTTGTAGTCCTGATCCAAATCAAGCCTTGTGGTGCTTGGGGAAATAAGTTCTTCACTGCTACCATCTGGCTACAGTAAGGTTGCCAGCCTCCAAGTGGGGTCTGGGGATCTCGTGCTTTTACAACTGATCTCCAGCTGACAGAGATCAACTCCCCTAGAGAAAATGGCTGCTTTGAAGGGTGGACTCTGTGGCATTGTACTATGCTAAGCCTCATCCCCTCCCCAAACCCCGCCCTCTCCCGGATCCACCCACAAAGTCTCCAGGTATTTTCCAACCCAGACCTGGCAGCCTTAGGCTACAGGGAAGATGAGTTGGGTAAGGGAAGGTGAGTCAGTAAAACCACAACCCAGCTCGTAGACTACCTGTCTCATCCAATTGGGGCCCAACACCAGTGTTCCCTCTAAGCTGTGGAGTCCTGTGCGCAAAAATTCTACTTTGTGAGCGACTGACATTAAAGTTGTGAGCGAGTGATTTGGATACTGCTTAAATTAGTTTGCTCTGGAGCCCTCCTTCCTGAGCTGAGACAAAAATGTGTGAGCTGGAGGCTAAAAAACAGTGAGCTAGCTCACACTAACTCAGCTTAGAGGGAACACTGCCCAACACCCGTATTTCTGTGTTAGAGATTGTTATTGGATGAAGGAGCACTCAGACAAGTGAATCTTTCTTTGCAAGCTAAAGTGGTACAACCTAGACACAAATTTACCACCTCAATAAGTTCTAGGCCTTCAAAATACACGTGTGTGTGTGTTTTCCCCAGAGTTTTGTCTCAAACCAAATTTCTGCTTCTGCCAGGAAAACTGCATGTGCTGCTGAAGTGGCTAAGTTATGATGGTCGTCTCTAAACCCACTTAGAGTTGCCATCTTTCCAACTGCCCACTGTCAATGTGCATTTAACTGCAGCTGGGCATGCAGACCATAGCGGTGATAATGCTTCATCACCATGCAGTAAAAAGCTGCTGATCCCTGCACACTGAGTTGCTGCTAAATGCAGATCTGAAAGCCAAGCCAGGGTTTGCTTGTTTGTTTGTTTCATTTAGCAGCTCTAAACATACTTGCAATCGTATGCATATTTATTGGGAAGCCAAATTCCGCTGAGTTAATGGGACTTAGGCTGCAAGCTGATGCGTGCTTATTGGGCAGGAACGCATGAAGGCATGACTCTTCTGCACAAGCTGCTATAAAACGTTTTTAAGTATTGAGAGGCCCATCCCATCCTACTTAGTTCCATAGTAACAGTGCTGTTTCCTCTGTGTTCTAGCTCCTCCAAATATTGCAATTCTGAATTACCTGGCCTTTTTTCTGAAGTGGAACTGTGAATGCTCCATAGTTCTAGGTTTTGGAGAGTGCTGTGCATGTGTAGTTTTGCCACATTTTTTAATTCCTTCAGTTCATTTGCATCTCACCCTTTTGTTATCACTGTTCTTGTGAACATTGATAAAGGTAAAGGGTTCCCTTGCTCGAAAGCCAGTCGAATCCGACTCTAGGGTTGCGGTGCTCATCTCCGTTTCAAAGCCAAAGAGCCAGCGCTGTCCGAAGACATTTCCGTGGTCACATGGCCAGCATGACTAAACACCAAGGCGCACGGAATGCTGTTACCTTCCCACCGAAGTGGTACCTATTTATCTACTTGCAATTTCTTGCTTTCGAACTGCTAGGTTGGCAGGACCTGGAGCTAGAGATGGGAGCTCACTCCATCATGCGGCAACATGGGTCTCGAACTGCTGAACTACTGACCTTCCACAGCCTGCATTTCAGCGTCTTAACCACTTGAGCCACCGCAGCTCCTGAACATTGATAAAGCACTGCAAAAAAGCAATCTTGGGGTGATTGTATGTACACTACTTTTGACGTGGTGTTGTACCAGTGCACAGGAACACATGCAAGTGTCAGCAGAATGCCACACAAAGTCCCAGTCGCTTCAAGATTGGTTTGTTACTTTTGTATATCTGTACATTGATAATGGAGGTAGGTAGCAGCACTTCTAGATAAGCCAGGTTTAAGAAAAGGGAAATGGAGCACAGAGTGAAGTTCCAGCTTACTAAAGGACCAGAATGGGGGGAAATCCACACGGAACATGGCCCACCCAAACACCATGGAACCTACAAAAAATGTTTTTGCTTGTAGAGATGCTCTCTTTCTACTACTGAACTGTATGCTAATAGTTCATAATTTAGGGAAGCCAACCTCCAGCTGGGGCCTGGGGATCTGGAATTACATCTCATCTCCAAACTGCAGAGGTCAATTTCCTTGGAGAAAATGGATGCTTGGGAGGATGGCCTCTATGCAGCTGGGACCCACTGAGGTCCCTGTACACCCTAGGCTTCACCCCCAAATCGAAGAAGAAGAAGAAGAAGAGATTGGATTTATACCCCGCCCTTCACTACCCAAAAGTGTCAGAGCAGCTTACAAACTCCTTTCCCTTCCCTTCCCCTCCCCACAACAGACACCCTGTGAGGTAGGTGGGGCTGAGAGAGCTCTGACAGAAACTGCCCTTTTTCAAGAACAGCTCTTATCAGAACTACGGCTTGCCCAAGGTCATCCATCCAGGTGCAAGTGGAGGAGTGGGGAATCAAACCCGGTTCTCCCAGATTAGAGTCCGCGCACTTAACCACTACACCAAACTGGCTCTCTGAGATCTGACAAGGTCAGGCTAGCCTGGCCTATGGTCTTATGCATAAACACAATTTATGTGTGCAGTCCATGCCATTTTAGTATATTAAGAACATTGACATCAATATCTGAATAATATTGAAAAGTGACTATATCTGATGGGGAGAATTTGCCAAGGGTTGAGTTTGTGCAAGGGGAAAGCAACATCAAAATGAAGATTTTTCAGGTCAAACCAATGAGGATAAGAAATTGGACAGCAACCCCCTCCCACCCCGCCTCCAAAGAGCTGGTTTAAACTGCTGCCGGCCGCAAGGAGCAGCTGCACAAATCCAATTCACTGTTGTGTTTTGGCTTGCCTCTATCAGATGTTCTATAAACAAGATCAAGAGGGGAGATTGGAAGCCTGGGCAGAGATTACCTTTGTATTCTTAATTGATGGAGTTCTTCCATGTTACCTGGGAAATGATTTGGCTGCTGTCCTCCCGCATTCCAATTGCAAATGTATATAATTCACTGGGATCACTGTGGAAACATAGCCAAGGCAGAGGGGAAAATTGATCCCGACCTTATGCGTGTAATATGGCAAGATATGCACGTCCCTGAAAGCTTACAGAGGTTTTCCTTTTGCAAAGCGTGCACAACTAAGTGGATACAATAGAAGAGCTACGCGTAAGACCTGGAATTCAAAAGAGAAATGAAACTTGAGATGCATAAAACCCCTCAGTTTAGGCAAGTTCAAACTAATTTTATAAACCGTTCACCCAGCTCCGCTTTCCGTTTCCCATCTCATTTTCTCTTCTAGCTAAAAACAAATACAGCAAACAGCAGTAGACCTTGAAAAACACATTAAAGTTGTGTGCATGGTTCCTCCTCCTCTTCAATATATCTCCGCTAAATTGAAACACTGCTATATTTCCAAAGTGACAGCTTTAAAAGAAGAAGATGGCATCGCGTTTGAACCATCGTCTGGGTTTCTATTCAAAAAGTTTGGGCCAGGAGGAACTCCCTCTGACTTCCTGTACCAAGTGCACCTGACCAAAAGCATCTCCCAGATGTAATTTGATGCCAGGTCTGCAGTGTTGCATCTTGGCTTTTCTTGTAACCTAACAAGAAAGACTGCAAAACTGGGAGCCATAATTTCATTTCAGATTCAAAGGTTCGTGTCTTTATACTGATACTGTGATTGCCCATTTTGACTTTATTCCAAGTCACCGTTAGGTTTCATTCTGTGAGGTCCTGTGTTCCTTGTCGTCTAGAGAGGGAGCCTTTGTATCTTGGCTCTTGTGCGCTGTTGATTCTCTTGTACAAACATAAAATGGTCCATCTAGTCCTGCACCCATTTTACACAGAATGGCGAACCAGATGTCCCTAGAAGGGCCCGCAGGTGTGGTATAAAGCTCACATGTTCAGCTGCAGGCACAAAGGCCCAGTGCTCACATCATGCTTGAGCACATGGAGTTCAAGGGTAGAGGTGGTGGACACAGGCCCGTAGCCTGCGTGGGGCCCATGGGGCCTGGCCTACCTGCTGGTTTTGCGGGCCCCCTCCCCTGCTCCCCCTCCCCCTCCCAAATCAGCGCTGCCACTGCCGCCGCCTCCTTCTCTGGCCCTGACTTTCAGGGTCCCGGCTCCGGCCCCAGCCCTTCCTGCCTTGGCGGCGGCCCGCCTGTCGCTTCCCACCCACCCCTGGTGGCAGGCCCGCCTCCCCGCCCGCCCAAAAGCGCCTATCGCTTCCCACCCCCGCCGCCATTGGCGGGCCCCCCTCCCTGCCCGCCCGAAAGCAGGGGCTGACCGGCCGGACGATGGAACTCTCTGCAGCCGCAGCCCGAGAGGGGAGGAGAGGCGAGGCGACCCCGGCAGCAACAGGCAGCGCCTCCACCCGCGCGCCTCCGAGACGCAACGCGGGCGGCCCTCCTCGCCACACGTGCGCCGGCTGTGCCGCTCCGCTCTCCGAGGTAAAGGTTCCCTTGCTCGAAAGCCAGTCAAATCCGACTCTAGGGTTGCGGTGCTCATCTCCGTTTCAAAGCCGAAGAGCCAGCGCTGTCCGAAGACATTTCCGTGGCCATGTGGCCAGCATGACTAAACACCAAGGCACACAGAACGCTGTTACCTTCCCACCGAAGTGGTACCTATTTATCTACTTGCAATTTCTTGCTTTCGAACTGCTAGGTTGGCAGGAGCTGGAACTAGAGATGGGAGCTCACTCCGTCATGTGGCACACTCGGGTCTCGAACTGCTGAACTACCGACCTTCCACAGCCTGCAGTTCAGCATCTTAACCACTTGAGCCACCCCAGCTCCTAGGGTAGAGAAAAGCAGGGTATAAAAATCAACTCTTCTTCTGTTGCAGATCTTCCTCTCCATGCTGTTCCCCCGGGGGTCCCCTGGCCCAGAAGCATTTCTGCGGGCATTTGGGGCTGCGGCAGGAGGGAGGAGAAGAAAAACTGTCAGATTTGGTGTGGGGAGGGGGGCCTGGAAACCCTATATCTCTTCTATCAACAGAAATTTCCAGTGGATCCAAGTCAATTTGAGTGGTGGTGGGGCTAGTGTACTTAATGCTCCCCTCTACACGTTTACTCTCCCTAGTCTGCAAACTTGTGAACTATCCTGGGGTGAGACTCCAGTGCCCTGGTTATCTCCTTGTCCCTTCCCATGAGCAGGACAGGCAGAATAAATTGGTATAAAAGTTGAAGAATTCAGCACACGATAAGTAAGATAACAGATGTAATTTTATTTAATCTGTGTAATGGATGCTGGAACTGAGCTTTACTTATTGGAAAAGTTTGATTATATCAGTGCAGAATTTTTACATCTTAGAAGTAAAATAAATAATACAGTAAATAGGAAAAATATACGAGGAGGAGGACCAGAGTTGCGGCTCTTTGTGTAGTTTAAAGGCAGGAACTGCACGGCTCTGAGTCCTCCGTCACAGCCTGAAAATTGCTTCTCATATTTAATCTTTAATAACTCTCTGGGCTGGCTAGTGGAAGGTGTTTTCAGTCTCATTCATTTCTGCAAAACTGCCAGACTGGTGTCCTTTTTTACATATTGCGCGCACTTAAGGAAATTTATTGTTCCTACATATTGTCTTGAAGCTCGATAATGTCTTTTCGGCGAGAGCGACCATAATCTTTTGCATAATTCCAATTCTAATGAAAAATAGCGGTTTATATACTGATTTCATTTTACTTGTTTCATTTCGGTTTTAGAACTTATTAAAATGTAAATGATAGCAATGACGAAATCATTCAATTTGTGCCTCTATGGGGCTTTCTTTTTTTAAGACCAAAACTAACACCTTGGTGTTTGCATCGACTACAAGGCAGTGATACTACCAAACTAGGCCAGTTGCTGCTTTTTCCACTTTAATGATACAGTGCAAAGAGACAAAGTGATAGGATTGAAGTCTCTCTGTTGGGTTCCAGGCAAAACCTGTCATCAACCCTGACAACACGTGGCCAGCCTCACTAACAGTGACCCTTTATTGGGGTGTAATTTCTTTCTCTGCACAAATCATACAGAGGGCCCAAGCTGAATAAGACATTGGAGACCTGTAACTGGATCTCACATTTAAAAAACATAAACAATCTATAGTGGGGGTGGGCAGTGTGTCCCTCTAAGCTGATTTAGTGTGAGCTAGCTCTAGGGTTGCCAAATGGCACTTACCCTTGTGGTGGGGGACTCCAGCCCGGCTCCTGGTGTGTATGTGCGCGCGTGCCGCATGCACGTCACACGGAAGTGACGTCATGACGCCAGGCACACTGGGGCGGGGCCACAGCCATTTGAGGGGGAAACCTCTATGTTTTCTTCTCAAATGGCTGTGGCACCGCCCCCCGCGTGCCCGGCGTCATGACGTCACTTCCCTGTGATGTGCACGCGGGGGTGGGGTTTCCCCGGGGCCCAATTCCGCAGCGGTGGAAATCGGGCCTCCAAAGTGGGGGTTTCCCCACCCCCCGGCCCGATTTGGCAGCCCTAGTTAGCGCACCGTTTTTAAGCCTCTGGCTCACACTTTTGTTGTCTTAGCTCAAGAAGGATGGCTCCGGAGCAAACTAATTTATGCAGCAGCCAAATCATTTGCTCACAACTTCAATGCCAGTAGCTCACAAAGTAGAATTTTTGCTCACAGGACTCCACAGCTTAGAGGGAGCCTTGGTAGGGTGGGGATGACAAATTGGATCAGGAATATGGCATGGAGGGGACTGACCCCTTCTTCTGTGCCTTTTCCTGCAGAAAACTGTATTCAAGCTGCTATTTGTTCCACTTTGGAAAGTTTGTTGGAGGGGGGGTCACATTTGGAAGCTGGCACAGAGGAAAGGGCTACACCAGGTATCCCCAACGTAGTGCCCGTGGGCACCATGGTGCCTGCCGACACCTTTCCTGTGCCCAACAAGTGTTTTTAGAAAGTTGGTAGGGCCAGGTGGGGTTTTTACCGAGCAGGGCTTCTGATTGGCCAATGGAAATAGGATGACGTCTTCCAGGGCTCTTTTTGTAGAAAAAGCCCAGCAGGAACTCATTAGCATAATAGGCCACACCCAACAGTAGAAACTCATTAGCATATTAGGCCACACACCCCGGCCATGCAAATCAGAGTCACCAAGATGTACATCCATTCCTGCCCCAAAATAGCCCTGCGTCTTACTATTAGAGTTATGCATAACCCCACTCTTTGACACTGTGCAGTTGGCTCCACCTTCTGTGGCAACCATTTTGTAGTTGGCTGCACCTCCTCTGACAGCCATGTTGTGGTTTTGCCTAGAGAGCCAGTTTTGGTTAGGAGCGCGGACTCTGATCTGGGAGAACCGGGTTTGATTCCCCACTCCTCCACGTGCAGCTGCTGGTGTGATCTTCGGTCAGTCACAAGTTCTCTCAGGGCTGTTCTCTCAAGAGCAGTCCTTGAAAGAGCTCTCTCAGCCCCACCTACCTCACAGGGTGTCTGTTGTGGGGAGGGGAAGGAGTTTGTAAACCACTCTGAGACTCTGAGTGAAAGGTGGGGTATAAATCCACTCTCTTCTCCTCTCTCCTACCATCCTGTGTCAGAATTCCCAATGGGCCAACAGGCTCCACAAGGGTGGGGACCCCTGAGCTATACCATTCCTCCCCTAGTACTTGTTTTTTATCTGATCCAGCCCTCCCCTCTACACCCACTGTTTTTGAAAGAATTTTAAAGAAACCAGTCAATCCAAACATGGATCTCCAGTATTCTCATCTGCTTTGACCTAGAGATGTAATAACTCGGGAGTATGTATATACTTACCAGGCCTCCCTCCAAGCACCTCGCCCTAAATCTGAATCCATGATGGGGACATAGTCCAGTTTTTACCTACAGCTTTGGTCACTCCATCTTGAAAATGTTAAGGAAAGGATAATGGAAATGACCGAGGCATTCAAGCATCTTTCCTCCAAGGAAATACTAAAACATTTGGAGGCTTCTTAGTTGAGAAGAAGATGACTGGGGTTCCTGTTTTAGGTTTGTAAAAAAAATACAAATAGTATGGACAAAATGAACAGAGAGAAATTGTGCCTCCTTTTTCCATGGTATTAGAAGGTCACGGCACCCACTGACAACTGGGTGGCACTAGAGTCAGGAAAAGAGAGGGAAGTTCTCCTTCCCAGAACATGCCATTAACCAGGGCTATTTTGGGGCAGGAACGCACAGGAACGGAGTTCCGACTGGCTCCCGAGTTGGCCACGCCCAGCAGGAACTCATTAGCATAATAGGCCACACCCAACAGCAGGAACTCATTAGGACTGGCTACATTAGGGGTGTGTGGCCTAACGTGCAAAGGAGTTCCTGCTACAAAAAAGGCCCTGGGTTTTGACAACAAACTAGGTAAACAGAATAAGAAGCAAAAGGTGGGTGTGGCTGGATGACCACACTTCTGGCAACATGGGGGTGTGGCCTAATGTGCTAATGAGCTGTGCTGTCGGGGGTGTGGCCCAATATGCTAATGAGTTTCTGCTGTTGGGTGTGGCCTATTATGCTAACGGATTCCTGCTGGGCTTTTTCTACAAAAAGAACCCTGCCATTAACCAATGGGATTCACTGCCACAGTTTTCAGCCGTTAAACTTTAGGTGCTCCTTGTGTCCTGGGAGAACACACTATGTGGCATCGGCTTGTGGTGTGGCTAGGGCAATGCATGTATTTTCCAACCAGCATGTGTGATCAGAAACCCAAGTTTGATGTGGGTACATGCTTGCCCAGCCTTGAAAATACACATACACCACTGTTTGCACAAAAGTGCAATCATGTGCATTGGGAGGATTGTGGGTCGTGCAGACTCCTAGAACATGAAATAAGTATGCCAACAATGCGACGGCTGAAAATGGCTCTTATCGCAAAAGGAAATGGACAGATTTGCAGAGGAAAAGCGTATCAGTGGCTATTTGCTATGATCGCTAAACGGAACCTCTGTAGTCAGAGGCAGGATACCTTTGACAAGGGACAAACTACAGAGGAGAGCCGTTTTCTTTCATTCTCTGCTTGTGGAATTCTCTGTAGTGTCTGGCAGTAAAAACCAGGATGTGACGCTAACAGAACCCATGGTCTGATCCCACAGAGCTTTCCTTATGGATTGCTGTGGACCTTCAGTGTTTGTATGTAAAACCAACGAGTTCTGTGGTCTCCAAAAGAGGTCTGACTGCAGCTGAAATATTCACGACACAGACGAGCACCGTCGCGCGCTCTCTCATTTTTTTTTTGTCCCAAGGTACTCATCTACTATTTAATCCATCTCCCTGTGCCATCCATCATGTAAATGAAATGTGGAACAGCCCCATGTTTCTTCAAGAGGCTATTAGCCTGCTAAAGCAAGTATTTGAGGCTTGATTAGATTAAGTAAGTAGACATGGACTTCACATTACAAATGTACTTTCCATTTAATTTATAGCTCAAATGTCAGAAAATCTGATGAACCATGATCAGCCATAAAGCGACACCTCAATATCTATCTAGAAATTCTCCAGGCCCAATATATTAAGGTCAGTAATGCAGTGCAGTAAAGTCATCCTACCAGTATTCCTATATGTTTTTTATTTGCAGGAAGAAAAGCCTTTGAATACCTTTTTATTAAGGCTAAACCAAAAATAACAGCAAACAGGGTGCAAATGCAGTTTTGTGGGACTCCGATGGGTCTTAATAAAAAGGTATTATATGGCTGTTGGTTTTGGATTTTGCTTTGGATCAGTATGGTTACCCAGAACCTCTCAAGAGGTCATCCTTCTCATTCCTCCTCCTTGCAAAAAAGAGAAAGGGAAATTGCTGAAATATCCTCAAGTGAAGTTAAACAACCCCAAACACATCCAGGCTGCTTTCAGAAAAGAAATCCTCTGTTTTTATATTTCCTTGATGTGGGTTACAAATTTATTGCAGACCATACAATGCACATTCAGTGCAATGGTTTATAATGATTTCAATGAAGGAATAGAGGGAATGCTTATTAAATTTGCAGATGAGACTAAATTGGGAGGGGTAGCAAATATGGTAGAAGATAGACTCAGGATACAGGATGATCTTGACAGGCTGGAACACTGGGCTAAAACAAAAAAAATGAATTTTAACCGGGATAGATGTAAAGTTCTGCATTTAGGTAGGAAAAATCAAATTATAATTATAGGGTGGGGGAAACTTGTCTTGACAGTAGTATTTGCAAAAAGGATCTAGGGGTCTGAGTAGACCATGCACTGAACATGAGTCAGCAGTGTGATGCCGTAGCTAAAAAGGCAAATGCAATTTTGGGCTGTATCAGCAGAAGTATAGTGTCCAGATCATGCGAAGTGATCTTTACTTTACTCTGGTTAGATCTCACCTAGAGTATTGTGTTCAGTTTTGGGCACCACAATTTAAGAAGGATATAGGCAAGCTGGAACGTGTCCAGAGGAGAGCAATGAAGATGGTGAGGGGTCTGGAGACCAAGTCCTATGAGGAAAGGCTGAAGGAGCTGGGTATGTTTAGCCTGGAGAGGAGACAACTCAGAGATGATATGATAACCATCTTTAAAGTACTTGAAGGGCTGTCATATAGATAGTGCAGTTATTTTCTGTTGCCCCAGAAGGTCGAACCAGAACCAACAGGTTGAAATTAAATCAAAAGAATTTTCGGCTAAACATTAGGAAGAAATTCCTGGCAGAGCGGTACCTTAATGGAACAGGCTTCCTCGGGAGGTGGTGGGCTCTCCTTCTTTGGAGGTTTTCAAACAGAGGCTAGATGGCCATCTGACAGCAATGCTGATTGTGTGAACTTAGGCAGATCATGAGAGGGAGGTAGGGTTGCCGAATGGGCCCAGGGGGCGGGGAATCCCCCGCTTCGGAGCCCCAATTTCCGCCCTGGCGGAATCGGGGCCCGGGGAAACCCCGCCCCCGAAGCTGCATCACCAGAGGTGACGCAGCCACGTTGCTGACGTTGGGGGTGTGGCTGAGCTCGGCCACGCCCCCAACGTCAGCAACGTTGCACGTCACTTCCGGTGATGTCCTGCCAGCGCGCGCGCACAAAAGTACCTCCCGGACACCGACGAGGCTCCCCGCTCCGAGGGGTAAGTGGATTTGGCAACCCTAGAGGGAGGGCAAGAAGGGTTGCATCAGTACTTAGTTCTTGTGGCCTTTTCTTACACGCCCAGGGGTCAGGAACCCATTTTTCTCCAGGCCAGTTTGGCCAGGGATTCTGGAGGGGCTGTGGGGGTTTTTTTGCCCTCTTCTGGGCATGGAGCAGGGGTCATTGGAGGTGTGGGGGGAGGTATTTGTGAATTTCCTGCATTGTACAGAGGGTTAGACTAGATGACCCTAGAGGTTCTTTCCAACTCTATGATTCTATAAATGCAAAGCCAAGCTCAGTGGAGGCTGCTAATGATCACAGAGTGCTGGAAGGAGTTTCAACATCTGGCTGGGGAAGGCTTGGAGGCCCCAGCTGCATGTGCATGTGCAGACTTCACCTGAGCGCTGTCTGCGCGGTTACTGTGATTTGCGGAATCACACCCTTCAGTAACAACGTTTATTAGTCTGTGATCTGGAAGAACCCTGGTTTGAATGTCACCTCTGCTAAGAATTCATTAGGTAAAGCCCCCCTTGCCCTATAAATATTATACCAGCCTAGCTACAGAATTGTTATAAAGACTGCAACAAGTCAACCTGTGTGAAGCACTTTTGAACAATGAAAGTGCTGCATAAATGCAGGGTGGTGTATTATGTTGTTATTACCTTACACAAACTTCTCTGCCCTTGTGCACAGCCTTGATATGGAAGCAACAACTTGTGTGCTTACGGGTTCTGTATGTTCCCTTCAGGGTTGTAAGCCTGTGTACTGCTGGAGGTGTCTGGCTTTATGAATCTGCTCTCTTTGTGCATAGGGTTGCCAACTCTGGGGAAGGAAATTCCTGGAGATTTGAGGGTGGAGCCTGAGCAGGGCAGAGTTCCAGGAAGGGAGAGAGCTCAGCAGAAATGTGATGCCCATAGAGTGACACCTCTGAAGCTGCCATTTTCTTCAGGGGAATTGATTGGTGTGGTCTGGAGATCAGTCATAATTCTGGGAGAACTCCAGGCCCCACCTGGAGGTTGGCATCCAGGCATGTGCACTGCATCAGCATCTGAGCTGAAAAGGCATCATTGCAGAAATGCAGTAAATACCAGCATGAGGCTCCTTTTCTAAAATTAGCCAACACAGCGCTTTGTTTATTTCATCAGTCAGAATGCTTTAAGGTCAGATCTGGCCCTGAATACGCACGAACCACACACAGCAAACATGACAATCCTTGCTGGCATTTGATATG
Organism: Gekko japonicus; assembly: GCF_001447785.1. Lineage (NCBI taxonomy): Eukaryota > Metazoa > Chordata > Lepidosauria > Squamata > Gekkonidae > Gekko > Gekko japonicus. The sequence goes on along the minus strand of NW_015172040.1, from coordinate 393,231 downwards.
ATGTTAGCTGCTGAGTTTTGGCTTGTGGGGACCTATAGTGGAGGCTCTAACCGGCTCCACCTTCCCACAGAGGCAGTCTCATTACACTGAGGCATAAGACTTATACGTAATCAAGGGTGTCCTGGTCAGTTGCTTGATTCAAATTTGTGTGATTAAATAAATCTTGCATCAGTTTGCTTAGGAGTAGAAGCATTGTTTTTAGATGATGTGTGTGCATGTTGCACTGGGGCTACAAGCAAAGAAGTTTTCGGAAAACACACACATGCACACGCACACACGCACACATATATATATAGGGGTTCCGGGTCTCATGATATGAGGGAAGATGTCTCATTAGCAATCCCTGTTGCTTGCTGTCAGCGGGAGAAAAATAAATTAAAATTTGCCATTGGTGTAACAGGGTTACATCACTCCGAGGGGAGACCTGGAAATGATGTAACACTGTCACACTGATGGCAGCTCCCTGTGGGCCCCCCCCCAAATTTTACCACTGGCCAGCCAGTGCTTGGCAACCCTAAATACACACACACACAATGGAAAAACACCCTAAATTCATATGTTAAAACTACTTACAAATAAGCAAGACACATATGCAGTACATAAAACCAACACGTTTCAACAACCATTTTCACCAGTAGTCAAATTTAAACATACAAATTCACAGGGACCAAACATTAAAAACATATTGCATCAGGCACTATTTTAGGAGAGGCAATCTGTGATTTGCAAGAAAGAGGGGCAAGAAAAAGGGGCAATAGCTATTCTATAAATGTTCTTTAAAAAGGTAAAGGTTCCCTTGCTCGAAAGCCAGTCGAGTCCGACTCTAGGGTTGCGGTGCTCATCTCCGTTTCAAAGCCAAAGAGCCAGCGCTGTCCAAATACGTTTCCGTGGTCATGTGGCCGGCATGACTAAACACCAAGGTGCACGGAACGCTGTTACCTTCCCACTGAAGTGGTACCTATTTATCTACTTGCAATTTCTTGCTTTCGAACTGCTAGGTTGGCAGGAGCTGGAACTAGAGACGGGAGCTCACTCCGTCATGCGGCACACTCGGGTCTCGAACTGCTGAACTACTGACCTTCCACAGCCTGCAGTTCAGCGTCTTAACCACTTGAGCCACCACAGCTCCATAAATGTTCTTTACCACCCATGTAATTACTTATATTAAAATGTTCACTTCAAAAACATTCTTCTGCCTTGAATAATTATTTTTAAAGGTTTTTAACAACTAATTAATCTAGCCTTGCAACTCATACGTAGCCTAATACTTAAGCCAGCCCTGCATATCTAGCTAATAATCAGGTGGTGGTGGGTGTCCATGCACAGTCTGTATATAGCAATTGCTCAAAACAGTTTATCACCTGAAACTATATTTTCCATCCTTTTGGTGAGCTATCAGTGAATATTTGTTTCTATTCATTTATTTGAAGAATTTATATATGGCACTGAGGGTCTTGGAACAGCTTAATCTTGGCCGATTTGGAGTCAGACCAACTTGTGACAGGCAGATCAGGCAAAGGGAGGCTGGATAAACGTCCTGTTCTTGCATACAGGGCACATGAGGGGCCACAACAAGTGGCCAGTGTGGTCCACTCAGCTTAATGAGTCGCCAGGTGTAGGGATGCCAGCCTCCAGGTGGGACTTGGGGATTCCCCAGAATCACAGCTCATCTCCAGACTATGGAGATCAGTTCTCCTGGAGAAAATGGGATGTTTTGGAGGGTGGACTCTATGGCATTGTGCCCCCCATCCTCCCCAAATCTCCAGGAATTTTCCAGTGTGGATCTGGCAACCCTACCCCCCATCCCCTGCTGGTGGTTACGGGGGACCTGGCAATCCTAGCAGGTGTGAACACCTGGCTTTTGCCTGTGAATTAGCAGAATTAACCCCCAATTTGAAGGCCTGTAGCTGATTCCAAATGTGTGCTGTACATCTGGCCTGTACTCCACCACAAGTCCCTTCTTCTCCCTTCTTTTCGATGTTTTATATGTTCCCACCTGCAACGTGAGCATTCAGAAAAGAAACTCAGCCCTCATTATCATCTAGATGAGTCATAATTCTACTATATGAGGTGAGGCAAGAACAGCTTGGAAGAGCTTCTTCCCTGAAATGCCAACCCCGACACTACACCAAAGCCAACTCACAGCATTCATGGAGCCCAGAATTTTGCACCTTAAAAGGTCACATATCTTGCCAGTAAGGTGTCCTTAATGGATGCAATGTGGGAAGAATTTTACTCCATTAAACTGAAGTGCAGCCTTTTAATTCCCTTTGGCGCCGCACACTCACTTATCACTATCTCGCAGCATCCTCCATCCCATATCAAACCTGCCAGCTTCTTGCAGCAGCCGTTGCACTCAATTTAGTCACCAGGAGAATCATCCCAGCTTTCCCTCCTAACCTCGGACAAGTTATTTCCAAGCTACACCGAGTGGATGATTTCTCTCCCCCTCCCTTCCTTCTTGCCAAGAAAGGGCAGCCAGTGCGCAAAGGGTTAGGGGCAGCATTAAGTTTAGGACTAAAAGCCTAATTTTCATTGCCAGAGCAATTAAATCCAACCCCCACCCCTCATTGTTTCTTGGTTCATTTCCTGCTTAGAGAAGTCACAAAGCTTCACTGGCTGGCAGTGTGGTGTAGTGGTGGGATTAGGAGCAGGCCCGTAGCTATAGTGGGGCATTTCAGGGTTTTGCCCCCTCAAATGTGAGGCATGCCCCCGCAACAGCTGCTGCCTCTCTTCCCCTTCCTTCCCCTCCTGTGACATTAAAAGGGCCCTCCAGCTGATCAACAAGAGCACATGGCCTGCCGATCAGCTGGAGAACCCTTTAAATCTTCAGGAAAGGAGGGAGAGGGGCAGCTGCATGCCTTCCTTGAACTCCAAGTGGCAGTTTTGTCACTTGGAGTTCAGGCACAGGCAGCCCCTGCTTGAAAAACATAATTTAAAGGGAACCCTTTAAATGTCCCCCCCCCCCAAGTGGGAGCTGCCTACACCTGAACTCCAAGCAGTGGAATCACCACTTGGAGTTCAGGGAAGGCATGCGGGCACCCCTCCCCTGCTGCCCCACAAAATTTCCCCATGTGCCACCAACCCAAAATTTCTGGCTACAGGGTTGACTAGGAGAGTCAAGTTCAAATTCCCACTCTACCATGAAGCTCACCTGGGAACCTTGGGCCAGTCACACATGAGCACACATGAAGCTGCCATAGTGAATCAGACCCTTGGTCCATCACAGTCTCTACTGTCTACTCAGATGGGCAGTGGTTCTCCATGGTCTTAGGCAGAAGTCTTTCACATCACCTGTTGCCAGGGATTGAACCTGGGACCTTGTGCATGCCAGGCAGATGCTTAGCCACTGAGCCACAGCCCCATTCCAGTCACTCTCTCAGCCTGACCTACCAGACAGGTTTATTGTTAGGGCTGGGAACTCCAGCTTGGAGATTTGGGGGCAGTGCCTGGGAAGGGTGGAGTCTGGGGAAGGGAGGAGAGGGAGCTCAGTGGGGATGTGATACTGTAGAGTTTCTCCTAAGCTGCCATTTCCTCCAGAGGAACTGTAGTCTGGAGATCAGTTGTAATGGCAGGAAAATGCCAGAGCCCACCTGGAGTTGGCAACAAAACAGCACAGAAATGGGGAGAAAACACAAGGAAAAGTAAATCAAAACTTGAAGACATCTCCCACATGTGTGTATATAACACTCTGATAAGAGCAATGTTTCTTTTGCCCAACAGCAGAGAATTCAGGGTGGGTTCACACCCGGCTTCCCCGGATTTCCCAGCGGTTGCGGGAGCGTTGTAACACTCAGCTCACTGCATGGCCGGAGGCTACAGACAACCGCCTCTCCCCACAGTTAGAGCCTCCACATGGTAAGTTTGAAGGTGAACAATACACCTTAAGATGTCTGTGTGGATCCAATTTCTGTGTGTAAGTGATCAGTTTGTAACATTCATTTGGTACGAAAAAGGAAAGTAGGCAGAAGTCTAGGCTAGTAATGTTAAGATTGTGTTCAGGTAGGTTTGCCAGAGTGTGGCAACCATTGGGAGGTTGAGGTGGGGACATGTTGGGTGTCACATGTGCCATGGCAGCACTTTTGTCACTCTAAGACTTGCCAGAAACTCTATGGTAAAATGGGGCAGCCAGAAGAGGCATTGCTCTAGGAATCACTTGGAGCTCTGTGGTTTTACCACAGAGTTTCTGGCAAGTCCTAGAGTGACATAATGTCACTTCCAGGTTTCCCCTGGAAGTGATACCGTGCTGCATTGCAGTGCTGGCTTTTTCTTTTCCTCCTGCTGCCACTTGAAGCAGCAAACAGCAACAAGGGTTGCCCGTGGGAGACCTCCTGCCATACTGGAAGGCCTGGCAACCCTATGCCCAGATGACATTGAAACTGTGTACAGCACGTGGAAGGTGAGTTTAGTTTCATGTCTCCTGGGCTGAGGAGGCACTGCATGTCTCTTGTCAAGGACTTCACAAAAGCTTAAAACATAGAATCGTAGAGCTGGAAGGGGCAATACAGGCCATCGAGTCCAACCCCCTGCTCGATGTAGGATCAGTGACAAGTGTTCGTCCAGCCACTGCTTGAAGTGAGGGGGAGTTCACCACCTTTCAAAGCAGCTAAATAAATAAAGAGAATCATAGTCTATCATTTGAGGTTATACTGCATGGCCAGTGCTGATAATGGGCTGTTCTTGAGCACTGGCTATCAGGGATCAGGAAAGTATTGATGCACTCCCAAGCACACTGTGCAGATAAAGGGGGAGCAGGGATCGTATGTCTTTACAAGTTGCTTAAAATTTATGGGAGTCAGGAACACCCCCGTGTTCCTTTTGTGTGTGTGGCAGCAACAGGAAACTTCTTCACCTGTTCTGCCTGTCATGGGTGATCAGAGGCACTGAAGCTGGCAGGAACAAACCGACAAGCTTCTTCATGCTGCGATCCATGAGTCTTTTGTGGATTTGGAGAGTATGATGTGTCCACAGAGTCATCCTATCCTCAATGATTTGAATCTTTCCTTAAAGTGAAAGTGAGTTTTGTGTGTGCAAGAGAACTGTACAAAGGTGTTGGAAGAAATCTTCAGAGTCTAGCCAGATCAGTACTGCTTGCGTCTTGAAGGAAACGTCTTTAGAGGGTTCAGTGCTAGCTCAAAGGAAGGCTGGACTCCCTGCGATTTGCCCAAAGTTGCTAACAGATACTCCAATGTCTAGCTGATGCCGGATTACAAAGTGTTTGTTGCTTCATAACTTCGTGGTGAAAGACGAATGGGGGGAGGGGCAAGCTGTCCCAGGAGGGTTTCTTGGGGGATTAGGCACCCCTCTTTTCCCCTATTACATGGTCTGACTCTCCAGTTAGGTTTTAGATGCCCTGCAAGACCTTGGGATAATGAGCTTTCCTCCTGCGTCAAGTTGGCAAACTCACTCTGTAGTTTTGATGTATGAGGATGGAAAACATTAAGGAAATTATACACACAAGCACTGTGTTTGGCATGGGCTGTTTCTTTCCCCACAATTGATTTGCTGCGGTGTCTTGTAATTTATTCATGCAAGGAAACAATGATGGATGGTGTAAATTATTCTTCTTTTTCCCTTTTGACTTAAATAATAATTGCCAATATCTCAGAACAGTATGGAAATATTGGGGGGGGGGCGGTATCCACAAAGTGTTGCTAAAGGTGCTACCAGCTTTTCCCCCACCCAAAATATGGAAATTTCCCTTACCCATTTTTTTCTTGCTAAGGCATTTTCCTCACTATGAATGAAGTTGCTGTTGTTGTCGTTGTGTGTTTATAGACCCAGAAATCTCATCTTGCAATACGCAGGAAGAGTCATCAAGTTGCAGACGACTTATGGCAACCCCTCATGAGGTTTCCATGGCAAGCCTGCTCGCGGGGAGGGCGGGGTAAAAATGCCAAAATAAAATTTAAAAAAATAAAGAGACATTCAGAGGCAGTTTGCCATTGCCTACCTCAGTGCAGCAACGCTAGCTGAGAAGAGTTGAGTACTGACAGTTTTGAAATTCGGCCCTGACTGAGAGCAGTTTAACACAAACAGGAAAACTGGGGAAAGTTGGCAAGGACGAGTGGCCTAGTGATAGGGCCGGCTCTGGGGGTTGGGGGGTAGGGCTGCCAGATCCAAGTTGGGAAACTCCTGGAGATTTGGGGGTGGAGCCTGGGAAGGACAGGGACTTCAGTGGGGTACACTGCCACCCTCCACAGTATCCATTTTCTCCAGGGGAACTGATCTCTGTAATTCTTGGGGGTCCCCAGAGGCCACCAGGGGGATGGCATCCCTGGCTCTCACCCACAGTATGATGCTTTTCAATGTTTATGTGCCAGGTGAGGCCTAAAGATCTCTTGGAATTGCAACTGATCTCCGGACTACAGAGATCAATTCCCCTGGAGAAAGTAGCTGCTTTGCAGGGCGGACTCAATGACATTGTGGCATGCTGAGGTTTCTCCCCTCACCAAACCCTGCCCATCCCCAGGCTCTGCCTCCAGATCCCCAGGAATTTCCCAACCCAGTTTTGCAACCCTATTTTGCCACCCTTCCTCCATGAGATGAGTGTGGTGTTCTGTAGTCACAATGCCCCTGCAAAGTTAGAGAGAGTGGCTGGCTCAGGGCTGCCCAGTGAACCTGATGGCGGAGCAGGAATTTGAACCAAGTTGTCCCTGGCTCTAGTTGGGTTGCCAAGTCAAATATCCTTACCGGCGGGGGAGCGTCGCCAGGCTCCGAGAGCTCTCCTCCGATGCGCGCGTGCGCAAAGCGCACGAGTGCTGCCAGCACGTCCCGGAAGTGACGCGTGACGTCAATCATGTTGGGGGCGTGGCCCCGATCGTCGGAGGGAAAACTATAGAGTTTTTCCTCCGATGATCGGGGCCACACCCCCAATGTGATCGACATGGTTGTGTCACCTCCGGTGATGCAGCCATGCTGCGCTTCAAGGGTCGGAGTTCCCCCCGGGGCCCAATTCCACGTCGGCGGAAATCGGGCCTCCAAAGCGGGGGTTACCCCCCCCCCCGCCCCCACTTGGCAGCCCTAGGCTCTAGTCAGACATTTTAACCATTACACCATGCTGGGCCTCAGAATCCATCTTGGGTTCTCCGTGTTGTCTTTGCAACTTACCTTGCTCCTGATGTTGCTGTGATGTTCCTTTTCCCATGTTTGCCAGTTGCGACCGGTGATGTGGAGCAGAGGTGTGGAAATGTACATCGTAGCACTGTCAGAAGATGGGGTACACTAAACTAAACATTGTGAAAGGGAAAGGAGGCATTCAGCATGAAGATTCTGATTTCGTTGAGAAGCCGGATTTAATACGTGCTTCCTTTGGGGTTAGAACATAAGAACATAAGAACATCAGAGATGCCAATGTTGGATCAGGCCAAAGGCCCATCCAGTCCAACACTCTGTATCACACAGTGGCCAGAGATTATTTCTACCTGTCCATACGCCCTTTCCGTAGAAGTGCTCGTCATTTGGGCTGTATTTCCGTACTGCAGCGTACTTGAAGGTTCTTCATGCACACACATACACAGTCCCCCCTTCAAATTTAGTGTATAAGCAGAGTAGAGAGAGCCGTCTTTCTCCCTCCATTGATGTCTTCTGCCAGCTGGTGAAGACGTTTTTGCTTCATTTGGCATACCCCCAAAAAAGGTTTGTTTGTTTATTTATTTATTAGTTAGATTTTTACCCTGCCCTCCCAGCCGAGGTTACTGGTTCTGGTGTTGTTGGTTTATTTGTTTTTATTGAATTGTTTTATATGTTGTTTTAATTGTTCAAATGTGTTAATGTTTGTATGTTCACTTTGGGGACTCCGGGCGGGTGGAAAGGTGGCATAAAACGGTTTAAATAAATAAATACGATAAATAAATAAATTTGGGTTTACTCACAAGTGCACCCAGCTTTCTTTCCCCTTTACCAAAAGCTTCGCTTAAGCCATTGGGTTTTTTAAAAAGCACAATTTGTTGTGTTTTTCCTTGGGGCTATTATCACTACGTATCTGTACACCCTTTCCATAGATGTGCTCATCTTTTGGACTGCATTTCTGTACTGTGGCATACTTGAAAGCTCTGTCGTTTAGCCCAGGGCCAAGAGGAATATCACATCAGTGCTGTTTTCCTATCCTTACGAACACTCATGTTCACTTCTTAATGTCCCCCTGCTGAGCAGCTGGACTCTTTTCAAGGACGACCGTTCTAACTTTGAAGCCTGGCTCTGCCGCCGTTGCTCCGGAATGTTCTGCTGCAAATTTTCTGAGCCGAGGGGCCTTCCTGCAAAGCACTTAACATGTGGCAAATTGAACAATGTCTACGGAGGGTGAAGGGGGAAATTAAAACCTCTTAATTTTTCTGCCAGGCCCAGTGGCCCATGCACACCAAAGGCAGAACTAGCGGTATGCTAAGAGAAGGGACAGCTAGAAAATTAGCTTTGGGACCTCCTTCCCGTGTGCGCTGGCTATGTTTCTGCTGCCGCAGCAAAAGGAGAAAATCCTTGTGCTTCTGTGGGGAGGGCTAGCTGCGGGAACACAAAGGCGGGTTTCTTCAGCCTGCGTTTGGTTCATTGTAAGAAAGAACATCATTTCTAATGGTGTGCTGTTGGATTATTTGCAGGGCTGACTGTTAGCATCGCTGCCCACATTTCTGGGTCCAGCATGTGTGTTTACAGCCTTCTCCCTGCCTGACCTTAAAGTTCTCAACCACCATATTCACTAGGATTACCAACCTCCACACAGGGCCTGGAGTTACTCCTGGAATTAGAACTGACTTTCAGGTTACAGAGATTAGTTACCCTGGAGGAAATGGGAGCTTCGGAGAATGGCATCACATCCTCACTAAGCTCCCTTCCTTCCTCAAAATCTAAGGCTCCACCCCCAAATCTCCAGGAATCTCCCTAGCTGGAGGTGGCAATGCTGGTATCTTTTGTCTGACCCATCATGAAATATAAACCAAGAAATGCTATACTATGCTTTATTCAAAAATGTATCCCGTAAATGAAACTACCCTAGGTTTCCCTTGATCGAAAGCCAGTCGAATCCGACTCTAGGGATGCCGTGCTCATCTCCGTTTCCAAGCCGAAGACCCAGCACTGTCCAAAGACGTTTCCGTGGTCATGTGGCCGGCATGACTAGACGCCGAGGCGCACGGAACGCTGTTACCTTCCCACCGAAGTGATGCCTATTTATCTACTTGCGGTTTTCTTGCTTTCGAACTGCTAGGTTGGCAGTAGTACTCGGGTCTTGTAGTACTCGGGTCTTGAACTGCTGAACGACTGACCTTCCGGTCTGCAGTTCAGCGTCTTGACCACTTGAGCCACTGCAGCCCCATAAAACTACCCTAAATTGCTCAAATGTCTTTTGTCAGCATATTTGGCATCTCTTGTCCTTTGAGAGAAGAGAAGGGATTGGATGTATACCCCGCCCTTCAGTACCCAAAGGAGCCGCAGAGTGGCTTACAATCTCTTTTCCCTTCCCCTCCTCTCCCCACAACAGACACCCTGTGAGGTAGGTGGGGCTGAGAGAGCTCTCCCGAGAACTGCCCTTGAGAGAACAGCTCTGAAGGAACTAACGACTGACCCAAGGTCACACTAGCAGCGGCATGTGGAAGAGTGGGGAATCAAACCCTGTTCTCCCAGATAAGAGTCCGCGCTCCTAACCACTACGCCAGACTGGCTCTGGGGCAGTTTTGGGGCACTCCCTTACAAACTGTTTGCTTATCTTGAAGAGCCAGTTTGGTGTAGTGGTTAAGTGCGCAGACTCTAATTTGGGAGAACCGGGTTTGATTCCCCACTCCTCCACTTGCACCTGGCTGGATGACCTTGGGCAAGCCGTAGCTCTGATAACAGCTGTTCTTGGAA